>NC_084977.1:28742533-29042533 GCF_963691925.1 Scomber scombrus | reverse complement strand
TTAACTCTTAAATCTATAAAATATAAGAAACTAGTCCAAAACCCAAAAGTACTGTCACACTGTTTACTATCATATATGACAAAGAAAAACATTTCTAGAGGATGACACCAGGATATTTTGGGAATTTCTGCTTAAAAAAAAGAAGTAAATGATAATCAAAGCAGTTGCCAATCAATTCTCTGAGCTCTAATCTATAGATCGGTGCAGCTCTAAATCTGACAACTGAGTCCTGAAGAATTAAGATTAGTGGTTTGTAGTAGAAACAGATGATACGTTCATCCCAGTGGCACATTTTCCAGCTTTATTTTTAAAAGAAAGACTGAAAAAGTCAATAGAAAATGTAAGAATGAGGTCTTTTATTCATGTGAATATACAGCTCGGTTTGATCTATGCGGCGATGTCATCATTGTAGAAATTCCTCTGTTGTCTGCACTACTCATGTCTCACTGTCGCCTCTCCCTCATGTCTCACTCTTCAGACCTGCTGTTCAGCTTTTCTTGCTGTGC
The DNA here is from genome assembly GCF_963691925.1 of Scomber scombrus. NCBI lineage: Eukaryota > Metazoa > Chordata > Actinopteri > Scombriformes > Scombridae > Scomber > Scomber scombrus. Next base: position 29,042,027 of record NC_084977.1, on the reverse strand, counting down.
TGTGCTGCTCTCTTCTTCTCCATCTCCTCCATCCATTCATCCATCCATCAATCACTCCAACTCTCCTCCTCCTCTTCCTCATCATCATCTGTGGATCCCCCTATTCATGTCTTTTTAACTCACGCTGGTCCTCAGCCTGACAGCAAACACGTGTGTTTTCCTTTGAAGATGTTTCCTGAGGCAGCTGATACAGGGGATGAGAGCAGAGGCTTTTAAATCCCTCTTGTAACTGTACACCGCTCAAATATTCTGTTTTACTGGGAAATACATCACTGTAGAGAAGCTAAAGTCAATCTAACTTCAATTTGACTGTTGAATCAGAGTCAAAAGTGGTACATAAAGTCATCTATTAATAACTACACTGACTTTTTCTGGTTTCAGCAAAAGTAAAAGACGTACCCATTCCTAATACCACCTACAAAACTCTGATTGTCTCATTCGTTTTTCTATCCAGTATCCAATGAATACAAAACCAGACCTGAAAAACCAGTAGGAAACCAGGCTGCAATGAAATTAACCAGGAAAAGGAGAAAATGTCAACAATATTTAAAAAAAAATAACACTAAATAGTCCGAAGAGAAATGGAAAAGTTTGCAGAAAGTGGTTCAGAATGGTATCAGAAAAAGTAGGCCTGCAACTGATTATGATTTTGTTTTTCCAATTAATCAAAATATCTACAAAATGTAATGAAAATTTTCCAGCATATTTTCCATATGTCGTAGGAGATATCATCAAATATCCAACCAGTAGTCCAAACCTCAAAGACATCCAGTTTAAAACATGGAACAGAAAGGAATCTGGCATTTTTGTTTAAAAAAAAAAAAAAGACTTAGATGGACAGTATGATTAATTGACTAATCATTGCAGGGAACATTTTGGCAGAGTGGTAACAACAGGCTCTATAGATAAACTTTTATGAAGCACTTTGGGTCCATTCTGCAGCAGGAAGCTTCACTAAAGTCTTTCTTAAGTGAGCGTCAGGGTGTCTGTGAATGTGAGAGCTCTCCACAGGTCAGAGAAATACCTTTGTAGCACATCAACTACAGTCAAGTGCAAGTTTCTGACTATATTTATATAAGTAGGATCTTAAAAAAAAGACAAAAAAAGCCAGTTCAGGGGCGAGCTGCAGTTGATTTATAGACTTCTTTTGGGGGGAGGCAGGAGAGCAGTGTATTAAAAGCATGAACAGGTTTCTTTGTATGACTGGGAGAGAGAAAAGCTTTGACCTTTGCAATGGACTTTAATTTACAGAATGCCTATTTGGTTGCTTTCCACATTTAACTGGAACATTAGATCAGAGTCAATGATAAAAAGCGAAATGTTATTTGTATTTAATGATGAGCACAGTTTCTGTTTTTGTTGTTGTAGACCAATAACTGGAATCTCTGTTTTTCTTTCTAGAACTTAATTACATTTTGGCCAATTTTCAAGACAGAGTGCTGCGATCATCAGGGATACACTGGGAGAATTTTTCCCCCACACACAAAAAACTCAACAGCAATTGTCCAAAAGTTAAAAAAAACAACCTGTGTTAAAGCTTTCTTGACCTCTTCAACCAACCAACTCCCTGCAGCAGTGACAGTAATTACTATTGCTGTTGCAAAAGGAGGAAGAGCTTGTTATCCTGTCGTGAAACTTCTTCAGGAGGAGGTCGAGGTGAGAGGTGAGAGGTTGGGTCAACAAAGCTTTGTCTCTAAAGACCACGATTCACATCCTGTTCCATCCCAACTCAACACTGGTTTCTTTTAATGATGGCTGCTGTAGCTAAGTCCATCCTCGAAAATGACGAGATGAGACTCTGGACTTAAAATAAGACATGCTCCTTTAGTAAATGACAAAAAGACAAAACTTGACTTTCCATGACCACAGTCTTCCCTTAACCTTAAACAAGTAGCTTTAGTTGCTTATAACTAACTATGGAGGTTAACCTGACACACCAGATGGTTTGTTATACAGAACTATCAGAGAAGTCGTCCTTGGTAACCATCTGGAAAAGAGCAGGTACTTAAAAAAGGTAAAAAAAAATACTTGGCAGGTGATTAGATGAAACATCTGTCTATCACCATCTATCACCGTCTTACATTGCAAGGTAACCGAATTCATGTCGCTGGTTGCAAGCGTATAACTTTATTTACTTAACCCCAAATTGCTCCCAATGGCTGCACCGATGGTGTGTTAATGTGTGAGAAAGGTTAATCTCCCTCCAGATGAGCAGGTTGGCACCCTGCCATCAGTGTATGAATGTGGGTGAATGTGACATATAGTGTAAAAGTGCTTTGCAGGTTCAAAAAAACTAGAAACGTGCTATATAAGTACAGTCCATCTGCCATTTACCATATCTGGAAACATTCAACCAAAGACTGGCTGTAAACATTTCTGGTTAAGCTTTTGTAAATGTGCCTTGTCAAGAGTGTTCGACATTTTTTAATACCTTTGTTGAATGGACATTGAATTAGATGAACCTTTGTTGAATGGACATTCACTCAGTTGAACCTTTTATTAATGGAGATTCGCTTAGTTGAACCATTGTTGAATGGACATTCACTTAGTTGAACCTTTGTTGAATGGAGATTCACTTAGTTGAACCTTCTTTTTTTACTGGAGATTCACTTAGTTGAACCTTTTTAAATGGACATTCACTTAGTTGAACCTTTTATTAATGGAGATTCATTTAGTTGAACCTTTGTTGAATGGACATTCACTTAGTTGAACCTTAATTGCCCTGTATCCATACAAGAATTGGCCCTGAGCAAATTCTCCAACGGATCCCCAATTTTGGCAACTGACAAGACCACTAAGAGATTTGTCACTCAAATGCAAAGCCTGCTGTATCCTGCTGTAAAGACATGACAAAGTTCTTAAGTTGGACATCTGTCACCATCACTGTCTAGCTCTCTTTCTCTGTTTCTATCTCACTCATCGATTTTCCTCTCTGTCAGTTCAACTGAATAAATGTACCCTCTCTCTGTGTCTTTCTATCTCTGTCTTCTCTATATATCAAGATGCCAGAGAGGCTGGTTCCCTGCAGCAAAGTGCTCTCTTCCAGCAGCTATAGGATAGGGTTTCGTAAAAAAAGGATGATGCATTATTTATCCCAGATTAGCCACAGAGGTTCGCTGGTGCTTTTTTGTGTCTGCCTGGAAGTCTTGGCACAGGCGAAGAGACGGGACAAAAGGGAATATAATGTAATCTAGGAAAAAAACAGGGTAAACAATGAGAAGATGACAGGGGAGCTGACTCTGATTGAAGCCTTTCCTGCATGTCTCTGCTCTGTTGATGAGCTCATTCATTCGTCTTTTGTCTTCTACCTGTGTTTACATATTCACACATCTTTACACATCCATCAATCAGTGAACACAGGCTGTTTGTAATTTAGAAGGGATTACAGAAAAGACTACCTCTGATCCATTCTGCTCCTGCTTATTAACTAAGTACAGATTTGCACCGGTGAGTCTCTGACCTGACTACTCATTAGAGCTCAGATCATTTTCTCAAGGAGATGTGTGGGACAACAGGAAGGAATAACACCGGGCGGAGTACGAGTATGTAACAGCATTGAGGCAAATTCTATTAGACAAAAATAAGTACAAATCAATGGACAAAGTTTGTGTGTGTGTGTGTGTGTGTGTGTGTGTGTGTGTGTGTGTGTGTGTGTGTGTGTGTGTGAGAGAGAGAGAGCGCGTTTGCGTGTGAGAGTAAGAAGTAAGTGGAGTGTGATAAAATGAACTCATGATGCCTCAGTGACTCTTCTGAACCATTAGCTCGCTTTCCAGTCTGTGCACACAGCAAAGGTACACCATACAAACACACACACACATTCACACATTTATACTCATCTGTATCAGGACTGGTATGAAAGCTTTATATTTTTTTTTAGCAAGAACGGAAATGTGTCAACTGTCAAGTATCAAAAGTTGGCTTTTGAGTATTTGGTCAGATTATTTTGTCTTGTTTACGTTGAGTGATTCCTGATCTAAATTATAACTTTTCAAGTTCAGACTTTTGTTTGTTTCAGGACAAACTTTTTGTTTTAAAATAAGAATAAAGGGAGACTTTTAGGTTGAATTTCTAACTGGGCCAGTGGTCTCCAACCCTGCTCCTGGAGAGCTACTGCCCTGCATGTTTTAGGTATCTCCTCACTCTAACACACCTGATTCTAATAATCAACTCGTTATCAAGCCCTTTGACGAGCCTCAGCTGCTTGATAACGAGTTAGAGTGAGGAGATACCTAAAACATGCAGGGCAGTAGCTCTCCAGGAGCAGGGTTGGAGACCACTGGGCTGGGCGATATAGCCAAAATCAAATATCATGATCATTTTGACCAAGTACCTCAATATCGATATCGCAACAATATTGTAGGGATGACTATTGGGTCTTTCACAAAATATTTAAGCAATGAGATTTTTGATAAATGACCATCTGTAATTTTAACTAAGTGAGAAAAGGCAAATAATAAAACAGCTGGAACAGTCGGTAAATTCAGAAAATGACATAATTTTACTGTAATGCAGCCTTTAAAACCAGGAAAACACACTTCTGCCGTATCATGACATTATGATATCCACATTCTAAGATGATATCTTGTCTCATATCATGATATCAATATAATATCAATATATTGCCCAGCCGTAATTATATTTAATATTCACAGATTCTTTTGGCCACTGACATATCATCAGCTTTTAAATTGATATATTGAAACAGTTTCGACATATCTATTTAGTTTCTCATTTCCACATTTAGCACTTACTGAGTAACATTAGCATTCATTCGGAGTCGTGTTTCTGTCCACCTGCTGAATGAAAGCTCAATACTCATTCCCTTTTACCTCCTGAGGGAAATATCTGGCTCTTTAGCTGCTAAATGCTCCACTGTGTTCACCTGCTAGTCTACAGCTCACTGTGTCTGTTTGGTGCTGAGCAGGTAGTGTAAAGTCCTTTTAAGTTTTTTTCTCTGAAACAAGCTGCCTGCTGCTGCGGCTGAAAACGACACTATAAGAGTGCTGAGAGTGACCCAGTGAACCAGTGAACAGTGAAGTAGCTGAACAATGAGCTGAAACTTGCTATAAAGCTCCGTAAAGCTGAGTGGAGCTGCAGACTCACTGATAACTCTCTGCAACTTCATGACCAAGAGCCACCACATTACACACTGTCAGCTGATACATTGTTACATGAAAGATAATGGTTATTGCTGCTTTACGGTTGCATGGAAATTATGCTTTAAAATGTGTTATTGTTTACACTGTCAATTCAGTAAAAGAGGGTGATGATGAAAGACGAAATCCACCAGCTGGTTTAAGCTTATCTTGTGTTTGAGTTTTTAATGTTCTTTCTGTGTCTGCTTGGGTCTAATCCTGCGATAGACTGGTGACCAGTCCAGAGTTTCCACCGCACTGGTAAAGCAGGTGTAGAAAAATGATAGTGGAAGGTGGATGTTTTATGTTATCAGGCTCAGGTGTAGCTATGACTTCACAGACGGCCGAGCAAAGAGGAGGCAAACTGTCTTCTATTTCTGGAGCCAGGTAAGGACACAGACAGAGCGTGTCCTTCTGTGGACCTAAACGCCACACTGAACAGTCTCCTCCTCTCCAGATGGGGCAGTCCAGGCTCACAGGAATGAAAAAACTGATGGTGCGTTTGGGCACTCCATGTTAACCGGAGAGAATAAAGTGTAAGTATTAAGAGGAAATTCAGTTAAGTTTCATGACATAGGTGGACCTACGGGTGAGCCTGGATGAGTGCAAGCCTGCCCAAATTGACAGCTTGCCAACCTATCAGGTTCATTTAAACTTAGTCACTCAGTCACGTGAGGGAAGGTTTTCATGAAGCTGATAAGGTGGGCAAGCTGTCAATCTATCAGCCATGGAGATGGACAGATTGACAGCTTGCCCACCTCATCAGCTTCATGAAACTTCTTTGCTTACGTGACTGACGTTATGCTACATTGCATACGTGCTTCCAGAAGTCGGTTTTGTGCAAGATCAAAGTTAGAAACTATTGCTAAACAGCTATCATTAAAATCACATCTAGAGGATAAAGCATGTTTGGACCAGGCTGTGTCTCAAGAGAAGTTGCAGCAGGATGCTTGTGAGAGACTTTTCTGTTGTGACCGAATGCCTTAAGAATTTGACACTTTTGTCTTTTAAAAGAGAACTAATTGACACTTCAGATATAATCAACCTTTTCAACTCAGAGCCTAGAAGACTCCATAGAGCATAAATAAGGTGCTGTATGTTATAATGACATTTCTGTGAGAAATGTCCTAATTATAACATATTCATTGTTCAATTTGTGTTTTTAGCTACTCTCTTAATGAGGGTTATGTTGTGTTGGATTTTTTATTATCATGTTATTTGTTCTTTTATGTATTGATTACTCATTGTTTCACCTGTGATATTCTGACCTAAGTTCTTAGCATACAAACATTTACTACCAATCTGCCAGTTATTTCCTTCCATATTATTTTTTATACATATCTAAGTTTTAAAAAAACTTGGGCCCATCCAGATTTTCCATTCTCAGTTATTAGCTAAGTTCTGTATCCGCCACTGTTCATGATACCAAAACTTAAAGTGTGAATTGTAAACAGAGACTCAGCAAGAAGGAGACATAGGAGATTAAGACTCAGAGGCTGGTGATGTTGTTGTATCTTATTTCATAACAAGTACAAATAAACCAATAAAACAACAGCAGCTTATTGGCTTACTAACATCTCAAAAGCAGTACATTAAACCGCTGATGTGTCGTATCAATAAAGCAACGGATATAAAGCAAGTATACAACATGCATACAGTATGAATCTGATTTATTTAACAGTGGTTTAACTCTGCTTCGGCTCTGAGTGCACTGCAGCCTGGACAGAGAGGTACAAATGAATTAGATTAAGAGTAATAAAGAGAGAGTGAGAGGAGATATAGATATTCAATAAAATGCGCTGAAAGGCCATTAAATCCAATTATATTAACCAAGCTGTGTTAGGAATGATGCGAGTCCTTATCATTGATAAGTCTGGAAATGGCTTTATGTCATTTTATATCAGCGCTGTTCAATGTCAATTATGAAACCATTGATCCTCTGCCAAAATATGAAGCTTTACCCGGGCTGCCTATATTTAAACACTTATAATGATATATTAATTAACCACACTAGGTAAAATGTGTTCTTAATTCTAGGCTATAATATACTACTTGAAACAGGCGTCTTTTGTGCAGTAGCTCCCTCAGTACTTTCCAATGTAATTACCCATGAGCACAGTAAGAAGAAGCAGAAGAAGAAAAAAGAGTACATTTCATGATAATTTAGGTTTTGCAATCATCCTCGAATGTATAAGATTCAACTTATCATCTGCGTTGGAGGCTGAACAAGTTAAATCCATTATCTGACTCTGAATGACAGCATATGGTTGGAGGGCGTCCATCCGCAAAGTGAGAACTCAATTAACACTTGACACAATAACCCTAGCTCACTCTCTGTCTCATCAAACAGCTGTGAACAACAGATGAGACCGTATTCATCATAGCCATTAGATAAATGAATAAACAAACAAGTAAGTGAATAAAAAAAAAACCCAAAAAGTTTTTAACCCCTCGGCCCTTAATTTGATGCTTTAAAGGTTTTAATCGAGCGGGGTGAGAAGTGCATTTGCATAACTTCCCTTACTGGAAAAAAAGTAATCATGTGGCCCTATTAGTGCGTAATTATAACTATAACAACATAAAAGAGCACAGCTGCCAGGTGCAAGGTTTCCATTTAGAAGCAGTGATGGGATGTTTTGTGTTGTTGTGTGTTATCAGGTTTAAAAGGACGTAACGGCCTTCTATACAACATCTTTATCTTCACGTTCACGTCTCTCGCCCATGCTCGGCTTGTTAATGCGTTATTGCCTCATTGGTGAAGATACAAGATAAAGACTGGACAGAGGGAGTAATATACTACAGTGTGTTTAACAGCAATCTGATTAATTGATTTAGAGGCGTTTTCTTTTAGGGGTTCACCAAAATCACTCACAATGAAAACCAACAGTACAGCAAGTCTGACTGCTGGTTTTCAAGATAGTTCAGCTGGAAAAGAGCTTGAAAACTTTCTGCTGGGGAGCTACAACATGGACCTAGAGGATAAGTTATTTTAAGACCAAGAACTCAAATCTACCATTCATAAATCATCATAAAAATATCCAACATTATGCACAGTTCAATCAATATTTGTCATTTATTCATCATCTCACTTTGGTCTTTGTAACTTTTTCTGGTATCCCAATATTTGGCTCAAAACTTTTTCTGACCCAACAGTTATGTTGGACTTCCATCCATCCATCCATCCATCCATCCATCCATCCATCCATCCATCCATCCATCCATCCATCCATCCATCCATCCATCCATCTATCCATCCATCCATCCATCCGTCCATCCATTCCACCTCTTATCTAGGTTTGGGTTGTGTTGGCATCTGATCCAACCCAGAAATCCTTAACTCCGTCAACACCCTCCAGCTCCTGGGAGATCACGAGGCGTTCCCTGACCAGAAGAGATATGTAGCCCCCCTAGCATGTTCTAGGTCTGCCCTGGGTTCTCCTAACGTACCTGGAACAGCTCCAGAGGGGCGTTCCTCTGGATGAAACCAAACCACAACAGCTTGCTCCTTTTGATACAAAGGAGAAGTGGCTCTACTCCAAGCTCCCCCTGGATGGACTTTATAGATCAAATTCTGATTATTATAGAAACTGTTATTTCAGGGTATTTATGATGCCCAGAAAAATGTATTCACAGTTTCAGAGCTGCTCTTTGTTTTGTTTTTGGGGGGGCTGCATCAGAAAGTGCTGCCATTACTCCAAAGTCTCCTCACTTAGCACTGTTCCTGGGAGTTTGGTTTTTAGCTGTTTTCTGCTGTTTTTAATGCCATCTGATAATCATCCAGAATCCAAAGAACTTTAGTTACATAATATTACTCTTCTTGACTTTTTACCAGCTGGTGGAAACTCATGTTTCACTCACACGACCCCGGGAACAGCGACATCAGTCCCTACTGTTTTGACCTTTAGTGGCGGCCAACATAGTGGTTCAAAGCCCTTTGAACTGCTAGCTTAGCTTAGCCAGGCTTCAGCAGAGGCAGAACAGGCAATAGAGTGATAAATTAAGGGATGTGAATGAGTGGCAGGGAGGGTGTAAACTTGCTCCAAACACTCTAAACTACTATGCTTATTGCGGTAATAATAGGAATAGGATCTTTTTCATTGCAACAGGGAAGATGGTTGATTTTTTACAGATTGCTTTGGAGACAGAATTACTGATTTCCTCATGATAATAGAAAATAACTGAAATTGTAATGAACACTATAGAATGGGACGAGGACCAATTTGTAGTGCAATAAAGTTAATGTATACATAGAGTAGCATACTTACTAAAATAGGTGTATTGCGTTAGATAGTATAATTTTAACTTGAGTGGATTACTGTCATCCAAGCACAGTTTGTTGCTCAATAATTAAACATCTCTTTGCTTTTACAATGACTAAAAGATCCTTGCCAAAAATGTTTGTTTATTCTATGTATTTATGTATAAAACAAAACAAATAATGGCTGATAAATTCTCGTTTTCTAGGTTTTTTTTACCCTCACTCTTCATTCTGACTAAAACAATCAGATAAAATGTAACACAAAAAAACTCAATACTAAAAATTACAAACACGTGTAGACACACACACACACACACACACACACACACACACACACACACACACACACACACACACACACACACACACACACACACACACACACACACACACACACACACACACACACACACACACACACACACACACACACACACAGTCACACTGTATGACCTCTCGGCCGAGGCCGCATTGTGTATTCTGATGGACGCTCCCTGGTCTCTGCTCTATCACTCTCACTTCAATTTTACATAATAGAGGCCAGGTCATTCATTAGCCTTCCTTTAAACTGTCGATTGGAGGAAGAACGAAAGGGATGAGAGAGTATACGTTAGAATGAGAGAGAGAGAGAGGCACAGGCTGTATCTGTGTAACAACTGATAGGCTGCTAAAGCCTTTTATGCCAGTGTGATTTAAAGCCAAGCCATTCTTTCACTGCTGGTAGTTAAGAGGGAAATAAAGTCTGCTTAATCTTCTATTTAATCTCACACTCACAACCTTCCACACGTCAAAACACACTGGCACAAAAGCACACACACTGCTTTGGATGACATTTTTATTGAATGTTTGATATGTGTATCCTCATTTATTTTTCATTATGCCAAGAATGTTTCATCCACTTTTTTTTTTCGTGCTCAGTGATCTGCAACTTTACCCTCTTTCATCATGTAGCCTTTTTACTGTTTTTTCTTCTTTTTTTTTTACTTCCTCTTTTCACACTTCTTCATCTCTTCTGTCTTGTTCTGCAGTCTGATGTATGAACTTTTGGAGCCATTTAAAGGATGATGCTTTTTCCCCCCCCCCATGTCTTTCTGCTGGTGTTTGCACAAACCATGAATCTATTGCCATCATTTGTATACAAACAGTAAAATATAATATGAGATTTACAATTACTGCAGAAGACTCCACACATCATCATCTGACACCTGTACATTGTTGTGCTTGTCTGGCTTTGGCATAAAAGAAGAAGTGTATAATTAAGTTGTCAGACTCATGATCTTAGTGCATTTGTTTATTGGCTGCATACTTCACTGAAAGTCTAAGAACATGACCGCAGTTATTGTATTTTTCTGCTGACAGCATTGGGTTTTTGTGTAGAATAATAGCTGCTTATGGACTGAATATTGTTCTTTGATCATGTTAGTTAATGTTAGTCAAATAGTAGGCCACCAGGATGCTCTGTAAAGTTTTCTTATATATGTGTTATTGTATATAATACATCAATAATCACATTTTTATGGTAACAGTGAATCAAATAACTGTGAGTGACATTTAGCCTACAGAAGCTATAAAGAATAAACCACTACAGGAATGAATGCATTCAGAAGTTTTCCATATTTTTCAGAATATTAGACAATTGGGTTTTATTCCTGGAAATACGTCTGAAAAGGTGAGGTTAGATATAAGATATTATTTTTCAATTGATACACGTAATGTTGCTTCACGAGTTGTTTGTAGCCTTAACCTTAACCAGGATGCTCTGTAAAGTTCTCTTATATTTGTATTATTGTATATATAACGCTGCAATAGTCCAATTTTTATGGTAACAGTGTATTAAGCGCCTACAAGTGACATTTAGACTGCAGAAGCGATAATAAATAAATCATTTCAAAGATAAATAGATTTTCCATACTGGTCCGAATATTACACAATATGTTTTTTTCCTGGAAATATGTCTGAAAAGGTGTGTGGTCTTATATTCTGAGTTTAGACAGTGTGTTCACAACACCAGATACTCTTTTTGAATGGATAAAGTAGCAGTGTGACATCGACTGCTACACATAGTATTGCTTTATGGGTTGTTTGTAGCCTTAGTGTTGCTCGGCTACTGAGAGTCTTAAAATCTAATTATTGTGAGTGTGAAGGATTTTTCCGAATGTTTTCTGTATCGTGTTTTTCTGCCACAGAGGAAATAAATTAATGACTAATGAAAATGAGTCCAAAGCATCTTCCAAAGTCTCTCCTGCAGAAATCTCAAGCTGCCAAATATCACTGTCACAAATGATGAAGAGCTCAAAAAGACAAACAGACGACTTATTAATGCGAACTGCCGGAGAAAATATGTTTTGACAGCTTCCAAGAGGAGACTATGTGTGTGTGTGTGTGTTTGTAACTATACTATGATGTAAGTTATATTCAAGAAGTATTTTTACAAACAGGTGTTGGTGTTAAAAGGGGGGTTATGTTATATTTGGGCCAATGCAGTTTTTTTAGGACCTAATTATTTTATAACATCTGCAGTTGTAGAAGCAGAGTGGGGAGGTTTTGGTACAACTACCCCTACTTTCAAGGTGCACAAAGTAAAATAGCCTAAAGACACTGAAAACTCCTGCAACACTTGTAGTGTAGTTTTAAGTGTTGCTGGAGTTTTGACCTCTCTTAATATCTGATGTTTAATTTACTATTTTATGGTGGCTACTGCAATGGTTTGAATGGCTTTGTTGATTTACACGGTAAGGCAAAATTCATTACTACTGCAGCTCCACTTGCTCATAGTCTCTCCATCAACACTTTTCTGAAAAACACAAAACACACACAGAGACACACACACACAAACACACACTAACACAGACTGGTCTCCAGCTTAATGGCCTCGGGGCCATAGTCGCCCCGGAGAATTTCGGTATGCGTCACTTTCCATTTTGTCTTCCGAACAGAATGTGTGTGTCAGGTTGTGTGTGTGTGTGCACTCATGTGTCAAAGTCTGTCTGTCTGTAAGAGATAATAAGGCAGTGTGTGATTCACCCAGCTGACCCTCCGCACTTACTGTAACCACCAAGTCCTGCGAATTGGCAGCTAGACCGGAAAACTGGGAGCACATTTTCTAATGAAGTGTGTCACACAGTTAGACTTCCTCCCCAAATGGGCTTCGAACCTCAATCCTCAACCCTCAACAATAACAAGCCCTGCACTGCCAGGAGGAGTCGGGCTGAATTCACACTAAATCGGGCGCTGCGATGAAAACGCAAGTCATTTACCAAAATGAGGGTAGTGCATTTAGGCTGCAGGGGCGCCACAGTGACCTGCGGCGAGAAAGTTGAATCAGAATCAACTTTTGGAAGAAGGCAACCCAAAATCATGATGCGGTGGTCAATCGCAGCCAATGATTGGAGAACATTTCTCTTTGTTTGATTCTTTTAAAAGTAAAATTAGGTTTTGCTGACGGCTTCCCAAAAAAGACAAGAGAAAAAAAAGAGAGAGGGAGTAGCGGTGGTTGAGCAAGCTAGGGAGTGAATGATGATAGTGAGAACGTGGGGGAATGAGAGATATAAAACATTATTTTCTGATTGTTTCATTGCGGTGTCAAACAAACACACCCACACATTCACACACCTCTGCACAACCTCGCAGAAGTGCACGGCGAAGCCTGATTTAGTCTTCATCCTTACTGCAGCTCGACAGCTGTGTGTCTCTTTATTGGAAGTAGTCAGGATGTGACTCAGACAACAACATGATTTTAAGGGAAGAGGAGGATTTGCTTTGAACACTACAAGACTAACAGACTGTGAGACATTGGAAATGACACGCGTACTGTAGCTGATGGATTTTTCAATGTTGCTATTATACTGAAACAAAGTTTGAAGAGTTGGTTTTTGCAACTCGTGCGATAATACAAGTATGCCATTAAAACCAAGAAATCAGAACAAACACAGGAGTCAAGTAGAATTACACTTCCAGCACTTTTTTCTCATGTATCATCACCGCACCCTTTCCTGGATATTAGAGCAGTGGGAGGGAATGCGTGGGAATAGTCAGCTCCTCTCCTTTTTAATTTAAAAAACACTCAAAAATACAAATATGTACACACAGTTAGAGATGCTCCTCAGAGCCTCTCATTAGAAAATTAAGATAAGCTTGTTGGGTTGCACCTGTCCTCATTAAAACTGGCTATAAATGAAGCAAATAGGGATATGGGCAGAATCAAATACCATGATATGTTTGACCAAATAACCCTTATTGTAGGGATGACTGTTGGTGCTTTCACAAAATAATAACACAATGAGATTTCTGATAAATAATCATCAGTAATGTGGATATAATGTCTGAGTGGATAAAGACAGATACTGTAATAGAACAGTCTGTTAAGCTCAGAAAATCACATTTTGACTGTACTGCAGCCTTTAAAAGCAGGGAAAAACAACCCTTATCCCATATCACGATATTATGATATTCAAAATATAAGATGATTTCTATAAAATATCACGATATCGCTATAATATCGATGTATTGCTCAGCCCTACCAGCAGGCAATGGAAAAACTCAATCTTTCAGCCTGACCGACTTTGGCGTGACTGCTCTAGGCTTTGTCCAAACATCAGTCATGGAAGTACAAATGTATTGTTTCAAGCACTAAATTATAACAATGAAATACATTAACACTCCAGTAGGAGTTTTCAGTTTGAAACAATGTTTTGGCAACTTGGCATTAATGCCTACACCCAAACAGCAGCAGCTCAGGCCAAGTCTCTCACTTGATAACTCAGTGCAGCCTTTGGGCTTGATTCAGATTCTCCACTTGTGCAACATTTCTAACATATCTCATTGTTTTCCCACACAGCTTTAAAACAGGAATGCACTCTCTCACTCACCTTCTTTTTGGACTTGAAGACATTGCAACGGAAGACGTTGCTCTGTCCGTCTCTGGCGATGTAGCTGAAGATTTTCAGATCCTGGGAGTCATGAGACACATAGAATATCCTGAAAGAGAGTAAAATAGGTCAAAAATGTAAAAAAAGGAAATGAAGCAAAACAGAATTAGAGCCTGGCAGTGTTTCTCAATATATCCTAATACGCAAAATAGGCACTGAGCCCGTTTCTCTGGGGTTTCAATGTGACAAAAATAAAGACTATTTTATGTTTGTTTTAATCCGAAGGCAAGAGACCAAATTTTAGGTCTCAAGCTGAAAAAGGAAGTAAGGAAAGTTGTGATTGGATTAGAGGGGAAAATACTATTTGAATAAAATAAACTGGCAAGAAGAGACTTCCTCTTAAATTGATCTAGTATTTCTTTGGGAGAAGAAGCTCAGTGACACACATTTAAAGCAAAGTAAACTTTCTAAGTACGAAATAACCCAAACTCTAGTGACAAACAGAGGAGACAAGATGCAGGGGGAACGAAGTCTGAGAAAAAAGTTCTCCTGCTATGGAGAGATTGTGTGCAACCGATATCCTGCAGAGCAGGTAAATAGGAAGAAATAACTCTGGGAGCAAAGGAGACAGCAAAAGAGATCATACACAATAACCTGCAGGAGGGAGAGAACATTGTGTGAGTTAAGCTCTATGTTAAATCTAATTTACGGTGGCAAAAAAAAAACACAGCAGGAGAGAGAAAGCACTGCAGATGAAAGTATGACGACAACTCTGAAACCAAGAAGCTGAACATTGTTGAGTTCTGACAGACACGCAGAGTCAAAACTGACTTGAACTCTCTGAATATCAAAACCTTCTGCGATTAGGAAGGTCTGAACTACAAATGATCTCCGTAAAAATTACAATTTTTAAATCATGTTTTGTAATAAATGTAAATGCCACAATTTTTACATCTCCAGCAAACTGGACAGACAAAAGCTGCCTTTGGTTTCTCTGTAATGAACTTGAATCTGTTTGACAAAGATTAAATTAGCCTTGTCTAGCCTTCAAGCTTCGGCTGTAGCCTGAGAGCTTTCATTATAGCACAATAATAAGTTCTCTTGTTGCCATGAAGACTGCTGAACCACCTTTATACTTTATGGAACATCGCTCCAAAGAAAGTGCTGCAATGCATGGCTGGATTTTGAAGGTTAATGAGTAAATGACACCCGTTATTGGCTTTACTTAACACAGTCAACTTTAAAATATCAACTCCATGAAAGAGGGGACCAAGAACCCTGCGCGACACAGCTTCCTAATTGGGCAATTAGTGCCATATTGACAGCCAGACAAAAGCAAGAAACAAGGGAGAGATTATGCAAATGCTCCTATTATCTCTGTCCGTAGAAGTGTGTTTTCGTGCATGTTTTTTTGTGTGTTATGTGTGTAATTGTGTGTGTGTGTGTGTGTGTGCACTTGAAATCAGGAGTCCCATCTATACACTCAGTGACATTTCTGTGGTATTTGTTCTGGCCTTTTCTCTAGACGCCAGTTAAACTGAGGTCCTGTGGTATGGATGGTGTCTTTGTCAGCCCTGCTTAGCAGACACAGCTATCTGCAGTGACTCATACAATCTCTCTCTTTCTCTTTCTCTCTCTCTCTCTCTCTCTCACACACACACACACACACACACACACACACACAAACAGAGCACTCCAGAGCTATGGAGCAGTGTTGTTGTGAGTGGATCGCTGGTTTGTTTCGTGCATGAGTATGAGGACGGACACACGCGTATTAGCAAGCAGGCAATGCAATTCACATACCTGCTGTTTCATGCACCAAAAAAAGTAACAAAGAACCCACAATGGCAGAGAAGAAGAAGACTGCTAGCAATCAAAGATCAGTGTAAACGATGCACAATTTAAAGTAATTTTAAAAGCATAGTTAACGTTTTATGAGGAAAGAAACACACCTAAAATGTTTGATCTGAAGGACACACACAGTGCATTTTGGTAAGAAACACTCAATGGAAACAACTTTTATTTACAAGAAAACTTGTTGTTGACTCCAACAAAAGGCAATAAATGCAAAGGTCCAAAATCTTTTTAAAACTGTTTTGAGTCTTGTTTTGGTAAATTGAAGTTAACAGCTTCACAATAAAGGCTTAACACTGCCCACACTTTAAAATACATTCATTGTGAAGCACATGCAGGTGTTTGAGTTATCATCACCGTTGGCTTGCAGCAGGGAAAAGATCTCCCGCTATGATGTGGTACTGCTGGAAAACATCCATAAGTAAACATTACGCCGAAGGGATTGCAGTGGCATTAAAAATGTAGGCGCGGCAAACCGCTGTGGCTTAATGAAGGTAGTGGAAAACACTTCTGTAGAAATCATGTCAACAAACAGAGCTAGCAGGGTTTCTATTATCACGCTGTCTCATCTAACTGACCGCTCCCATCCGGCTGCTCTTTAGTTCCCAGCTACTTTGATGTCCCACCACATTTCTTTCTTCTAAATCTGAAGCCGGGGCGAAAGATCTGTTAAACTGTTGCTTACACGAAACTGAATCTCATTCACAAATCGTAGGCGATGATAAAAAAAGAAACATCACATGCCGCCAGACAAGCGAGGAGCTTAACCGAGAGTGAGTAAAAGTGAGCTTAGCTGAATGGCTTAGCTGACAAATCCCAGAGCGGCGCGGAGATGACAGCTCTGATACATCTCTATCAACTGTCTCTAACAGGAACAGCTGCCAAACACTCAGGTGAAGATGCGTCAGATAGATCAGATCTTAGGAATAAGAGAGTAGGGCTCGACATGAAAAGCTGCCAAAGATGGTTAACGGCAGAATAAAAATCAGACTGTGGATACTGCCAACAGGAAAAAATGGAAAGGTTTATCTTATATTTTATATTTTAAATTGCAAATTCCTCATTAAAGTCAATCCACAATATTTTCAACATGGCTCAAATCAAGTTTATGTATAAAGCACTGAGTTGAACAAAGTGTCACACTAAAAAAAAAGTTTAGCCTTGAAGCTCTGTGTCATTGATACAACACAGTAGCAGGTGGTGGAAACAACATGTACAACTGTAGAAATACACATTGCTTTCTTCAGAGCACACTTTATTTTCAATACTCACTCAAAAACCCGAACACTGACATGTGAATGTGTGAATGCAGGTAGTAAGGCCACTGAAGACAAACAGCAGAGAGAAAAAGATGAATCATTAAACATCAGCAGCTGTTTCGCCAAAGGCCGTTTAAGAGATTATATTTACCCATTCTGTAGCAGTGATCAATATTAATCCATTTTACATTTTTAAGTTGATCTAAATAAGACAAGTGGAAGAGGACAAATCTGACTTTAAAAATGACATTTAATTAAGTCAAAATCTGGCTTTACATCTCTCAGCCGTGAATGTGAACGATTTTACATCATTGATAAAGTGTCAGGACTCATCATGCTGCGGCGATTTTTAGCAATCATACAGAGAGAAAGCTTTAGTGGAAGAGATGCAGAGGTCAGATATGTCAAATCTGAGTTTCCTCTTCATCAGCAGAGATCAGAGAAGCAGCAGCAACATTTATGCTACTTAGTTAGCAAAACTTACTCTTTATTACTCACCATGTTAACCCTTACATACTGTTCATATTGTGACTCATATTTCATAAGTTCCTCATCAGTCATTAATGAAAGTTTGATAGAACATTTTATAGAATGCAATGAATAAAACAACATTCCGGAATGCTTTTTTTTAATAAACAGCAGTCAAATTTGTACATTTACATATATACAAATGTGTATCAGCTGCACAAAAATAGAAACTGATGCATTTTATTCTCATTTTTGTGTATTGTGGGTCACATTAGGAAAAGTCTGGCTAAAAGAAATGTGTATACAGTGTTTTTACAGCTCTCAAAATGTAAAGAATGGATCGAATTTGCCCCTGAACAGTATGTAAGGGTTAAACTACAACCTCTATTTAGCAGCATGATGAGGCTGTAGGTGGATAGATGTAGAAGCCTTAGGGGACGAGGGTTAGCCGGGAGCATCGATGTTGCCTGGCAGCAGCAGCAGCAACGGTAACCACTCACTGCCTGAGAGCACCTTTGTTCTTTGTGTGCTATAGGACTTCTATTGATGTCCAATTAATATTAAAGACATATATAAGCCACAGGGCCGCTATATCATCATGATGACAAAGATGGGAGCTGTATGTCATTTTTATGTTAACACCTTGCTGTGCCAAACGTGTGTAAATCTGCAGGTGAAATGCTACAGAGGGCAGCTGTTTGGGAGGCTATTTTTCGGGTCTTTTCATCAAATCTGAAAAATACAGAATCATGTCGGCCTTGTTCTTTAATTTACAGTGTGCTGAACTTTACTGTTGAGCTGTACAGAATCCTTGCTCATATATTGGTCACTGCTCTTTAGAGATAAAACATTTGAGGGGTCAATGCCAAAAAAACATGTGCAGGTCCACTTCCAAGCTTTTTACGGTACTTTCAGTGTGAATCAACCTCAGCAGTCTTAATGATGAACAATGTAACATGCAGTTGAAAACCTAGAAAAAGTTAACAAGTTGACCTTTAAATGTTTTCATTCAGCTTGCCACAAATGGGTTTAAATAAAATATCAGAAACTATATTTTTGTACTCTGGACTCGTTTTTATATTTGCCTCAAGCATCACAGCCAGGCTTCTGTTATTATAGAAGGACGTTTCATTTAACTGGATTTTTATCATTTTATCTGGCAAAATCCATTTCAAAGTCAAGGCTATTTTTGAGGTTACTGTACTGAAAGGTTTTTTTTCTGTTTTTTTTGCATTTAAATATTCTTTCTATCAGATTGTTAAACGCTTAAAATAAGTCATCAGAACAACTCAGACATAAAGTGGTGAGCAGATTCACTTCATTGTTAATGACAGGGGTTGATCTGGATGAGACAATGAGCAGTGTGTGTGTGTGTGTGTGTGTGTGTGTGTGTGTGTGTGTGTGTGTGTGTGTGTGTGTGTGTGTGTGTGTGTGTGTGTGTGTGTGTGTGTGTGTGTGTGTGTGTGTGTGTGAAATAGAGAGAGAGATGCTGCGAGTATGCAAGGATACAGAGAGTCAGGAGGCAAAGTGTGTGGAGGATTATGAGTCAATAGTTAGATGGAGAGAGTAAGAGAGAGAGAGAGGGAGGGGGGAGACAGAGATTGTTCATGACTAAGGAGCTGAAAAGTGTGTTTGTGTGTGTGTGTGTGTGACAGCGGAGCAACGCAGATGATTCATGACTCATGCAGTGAGTTAAAGTTCAGCGGTGCATTAAGAGTTTGACAAAAACACTCCGGCTCCTTCACATTTAACACGTTTAACCTGCTGCAGTCTTGTTTCCATCAGAACAGAACCAAGAGGAAACTGTCAGCTTCTGTTTGAATGCCGCACGAGTTACACACACACAAATACACACACAAATACACATACATGAAAAGCAGCTTTTTAGCCGAGGTATTTATTAACTTCTGACAGGCACAGTATATGCTGTAACTGTGAGAAGCTGCACACACACACACACACACACTCACAGCTAACCTTGTTAATAAGCCCTTCTTGTTAACATCCTGAGTCTATGATGCAGAAGCTGTGATGTGATGTTTGAGTAATGAAGTGGGCTTGTTTCTCAGAGTTAGGGTCATTTTTTTCCCTTTGATAAATCGCTGCCTGTGAAACAGAGCTGCTATAAATCAAAGGCTAAGAGGCAATGCACCCTTACACACCCACACACACACACACATCAACAATCGCACAGTTACTGAAGATCAATATGAAGCACCTGTGTCAGATCAGGCTGTCGATGTGTGTGTGTGTGTGTGTGTGTGTGTGTGTGTGCCTTTTTTAGCTAGAGATTTTAGCCCAAGCATCATGTTCAGGGATGAAAGCCAAACACGTCTGCATTAATATCGTCTTTCAGCATTTAACATCCTGTTATTGGACATCTATAAAAGCTCCAGTAATCCCACACACACACACAGACACACACACACAGACACAGACACAGACACACACACACACACACACACACACACACACACAAACTGGATGCTGCATCTAACAAACATTGATTGGGTGGATCTCTGTGTGGATCCATGAAAATGTTCAATTGGCTGGTGGAATAGACTGCTGACTGTGTGCTTTTAATCTATGATATATATTGTCCCATATATATATATATATATATATATTTATAAATACACACACACAATATGGAGCAGAAATGCCTCGAATAGTCCTGAAACAACCACATACCACATTACATTAAAGTGAATTATATTCTACACTACTAATAAATAATGTCTAACCTCTACTGTGATGTAAATTGGGTTTGTAGACAGTGGTGTTGGAGACGTTTGCATGACTTAAAGATTTAATTACGACATCTCTGCTGGACTGAACATTACGGGCTGTGAGAAGGATTTCTGCAATGTACCAGTCTAATTTAGTGGTGATCTTTAATTAGACTGACCTAATGAAGCTCATTAACGCCATTAGTAAAAAATGGTTGAATTTGGGTGTCAATGAGGCTGCACAATGTAGAAGTTACGGCCAATAAAAGACTGAGCTTTTGACCACTAATTACTACTTGACCATTAGGCTAATTTGTGCAAAGTGTTGAAATCCCTGATTACAGTGCCAAGATGTGCTGACTCTGCCATGTCAGTCGAGTAGTGGCTCTTTATTTATTCATTTATTTCCTGCATGGAACTACAGAAAGGTCACATTTGATTCAGCTTCCTTAATAGAGGCACAAATGGTTTTAAGATGAGGGAGCCTTCTGACTTTTGTGGCAAAATGACGACTTTACTTACTGGCTTGACAGATGGCTGCATGACTAAATGGATGTAGCTTCGTGATGTGCACTATATGCTTATGATTTACAACTTATGACTTTTAGAGTTTAAACAATCCACGAACATAACCAGGCTCTCATATTTCCGAGTTTCTTGAACTTACATGTATGAATCTTTTATGAGAGACTACCTAATACTGAAGACTCATGCAATTACTTCTAGCCAATTATCAATATATCTTGGATGTAACAAATGATTGGACCAAGTTGGGACTTATTAGCTCCAGGCTGAGTCAGTTGTTGCTGATGGACAAGAAATAAAACTGTATTGGGTTGACTTCTGATCTAGTTGCTTTCCAGTGTTCTCATTAAAATTATGTTAAGATGTTCAATACTTACGACTGGGACCAAGCAGATAGCAATATGCTGCCTGAGAGTGAGAGAGTAGCTGATATTTTATACTCAACTTCATTATGTTTAGAATAAAGCCACAGCTCACCTCATTCTCATTAGGTTTTCTCACCTCGAGCTTCATCTGTATAGTTTATAATCCACGTTGCCATCATCTCTTCATCCACCATCTCATTAAAACTGAGCTTTTTACATTATTTCTGCATAGAATGGTGCATAAATTATGGGGCTTTTCCACTATACAGTTCTAGCACGACTCAACTAGACTCTACTCGTTTTTTTTTGCGTTTCCACTAGGGATAGTACCTGGTACCTGGTACTTTTTTAGTACCTGCTCTGCTGAGGTTGCAAGCGAGCCGAGCCGATACTAAAATGTGACGTCAACAGACTGCCGGCCACTGATTGGTCAGAGAGTCGTCACTGGAAGAGTCATGAGCCGACCGACACAAGAATCAAACCCGGCATTTTTAAATACCGGCAACAGCGTTACAGTGATTCGTTTCTCTTCTCTTGCTTTGTGTGTGATAAAAAAGCCACATACAGCAGCAAGTACACCATCGCCTCAATGTCCTCCATTGTTTATGTGTTTGTGTCGCGTATTAAACGAAGTCACGGCAGTTTCGCGCAGTCGTGCTATGACGAACCCGCCCACGTTGAGGAGGTACTATAGTAATGGAAAAGGTTCCTGGTACCAAACTGAGTCGAGTTGAGCCGAGTAGTGCTACTGCTAGAACTGTATAGTGGAAAAGCAGCAATAGCAACTTTTTCTTAATGAATGTCAGTTTCTGTTTTAGTACTTGCAAGAATTTTGCTGTCTCAGGTTTCTACCTATCGCCCATGACTTTGTATTTATTCTGTGGTTAAGAATGTGATCCTTTCTAGCTGCCGAGACCAAAAAAAAATCAGCATTAGATGGTTAAAGTTAATCATTTCATGTGGTCTGTCCAGTCTCTGTAGGTTTCTGATGGTTTCCACACAGACAAACTTCCAAAACTTTTACATGACTTTTCAAAGACCTACGAAATAATATCCAAGATCATTCACAAGCCATTATTATGGCTTATTCAATAGGGACAGATACAATATAGACAGACAGGCTAAAACAACTGTCCAATGCAAGTAAGACATTTAAAAAAAAGAGTAAAAAAGGAGGTAAACCAAGTACAGCCGTATAATAAATACAATACAGCACAGGATAAAAAGAAGATGAGCAAAGTAACACATAGTATACAGTACAATAAGATACACATAAAACTAGACTTTCCCAGGTTTGTATGACTGTTACATCCCTGGTTCTCACATCTGTAAAATTAAATGAAAAAAAATAATTAGTAGCAGCAATTTAAATGTAGTGTCTAGTATGTCTATTTTAGCAGTGTATGCATATATATTTGTTTTATAGCTTCAATTCAGTCAGGAGGACTATATAGTTATAAAGTCATCCATCTTTTAGTTTTCACACTTTTTCACATTTTGGCAGCAAAACTAAGCACCCTGTCAGTAAGATGTCAGAGTGTGAATGATTATTGAGAGGGAAGTTTCTTTTTCTCTGCTTTTGACATTTAATTATTGGGTTTTTCTTCAGTTCGGTGACTTTTTTTGGTTGATATCTGCAGCAGATGAAGTTGAAGAATTGAAGTGGAGAATACTTTTAAATACAAAAAAGTTAAAGAAAGTTTTGACTATGTGACACGAAAAATAAATACCATTTGTACTATTTTATTTAGGTCAAAGACACTCAACAGTTCAGTAGGAGAAACACTGTTCTACTTTATAAAAACAAGGCTGTTCTCTTTTCAGACGATTTTTTCACCCTTATTTTTTTAAACACAGACAGGTATTTCCAACAAACCCTGACCTGAAATCTTCCACAGATCAGCATGGATGTAGCATCCACAAGATAAAGCAGATCTAATTACACAGCATACTGATCAGGCATTACATTGAT
The DNA here is from genome assembly GCF_963691925.1 of Scomber scombrus. Taxonomy (NCBI): domain Eukaryota; kingdom Metazoa; phylum Chordata; class Actinopteri; order Scombriformes; family Scombridae; genus Scomber; species Scomber scombrus. Next base: position 29,018,594 of record NC_084977.1, on the reverse strand, counting down.
TAAAGATGACTATAAAAGGAAGGGTGAAAAAGGTAGAGAGGTTCATTATCAGAAAAGCTGTTGTGTCAGCTCAAACTTTGCATGCCAACATAAAGGGGGGAAAAAAACCCTGAAATGTTTAAAGCACAGACTTTGCAATTCTGAAAGTAACACAACAAAAAAAGACTTTATCATTCAGCAGACAGGCAATTTCCGTCAGCACTTGTTTAAGTCAAGGTGAAAATGTGATTAATTCTGTCTCATTTTTATTCTACGTTGCATGATTTACTTAAAAGATAAGCGCCACAGTTTGTGCATGTTCATGAATATGTTTTTTGGGTTTTCTATGAGAAATGAGGCCGCTCATGTCAAGCTCTCAAGCTCAGCTGAAACAAACTGAATCCAACTCTCACTTCCTCTGAACACAAATACAAACCTCAGAATAAATCAGTGATAATAACTTTAGGCTATCTGTAAAACACTTTTTAAAAAACGCAGTTATAAAGTGCTTCTCACACACACACACACACATATATACATACATATACACACAACCAAAATAATCAAGACTGAAAGCTATCAGAGAGTAATTATAAAAATGCTAACCTATTAAAATGAAATCAAGACATTTTTAAATATTTATGTGGTAATTTGGTGTTCTGGAAACAGGGTGGAGAGTTCTTCACCTCCTTCCAAGGTGCACGGAGAAGGAAAGAAGTCTGAAGAAAGTCTAAACTCCAGTAACAGAACTTTATAAACAGACCAAGTGTTACTACAAGTGTTGCTAGAGCTTTTGATTTGGTAATTTGGTGTTCTGTTTCAGGAGTTCCGACCCTGTGGGAAAGTTTGTTTTTGGTCAGATGTAGACGTTGGTGTGTGTGTGTGTGTGTGTGTGTGTGTGTGTGTGTGTGTGTGTGTGTGTGTGTGTGTGTGTGTGTGTGTGTGTGTGTGGACGTGTGTGACAGTCTGGAGTTTGAAGCAGCAGGAAGCAGTATGCTGATATGAAGCATTTGATGAGCGTAAATGATTTTAAAGCCAAGAAAGGAAAATATGACCAAACAAAAAGCTCTTATCTTATAATTAAATCCCATGCTGGCTAAAAGCAATGCAACCATTAAAACTTAAGCTTTAACTGCCAGGTAAGTTTTGATTTATAGTTCAGATCAGATTTCACCTGTTGATCTAATGACCACATCAGTAGATGGGCGGATCATACGTGGCCAAGCTTTATCGTGCTTTAATCATATTCCCTACAGTGTCTGAGTTTACAGTCTTACATTGACTTTATGATGGTGGGAAGATCATCTATGCAGTCGATGCTGTTTCATTCACTATAAAGAACAATGATCAAAGTGAGTAAAAGGATTTGTGCAACTGAAGATATCGAAGCCTTTTTTAAACTTGCTGGAGGTTTTTTTTGCTCTTAAATATCTGCACTGACATCAGTAACTTGAAGAAGAAAAAAAACAACCCATGCTATGTAGACAGCTTTGAAAGCGGTCGCAGGTCTATCAGTCAGTAGTCAGTCCATGCAGGCACTGAGATTATCGAGGGTGGTTTTAGATTCATTATAATTCAAAGCAAACGTTCAGCACCATGCTGTTAAGTTAAAATTCTTAGGAGACTTTCAATTCACAGCATGTTTGTTTAGCTTCAACTTTATTCCTACTGCTGTCCAGTCTGTACTTATCTTTTACTTTTTACTTCTTTAAAAGTGTTTTGACTCTGGTCTTCCCTGTAGAGGACATTTATTGCCAAAACTACACACAAAAAAAACAAAAAAACATGACCACCAAGGGAGAGAAAAACACATCTCATACATGCAGTCATTCATATTATCTGGAAACAAGAATATGGCATGATGCATTGATGCCATCTTGCAAGGATAATAATTAGATCAAATGTGTGTGTGTGTGTGTGTGTGTGTGTGTGTGTGCGAGTGTGAGTGTGCATGTGAGTGAGTGATCAGTCAGTTTTCAGCGACACAGCACCAGATGAACCAGCACACTGTTTTTTGTGTCTTTTCTGAGTGTCCAGAGAAGAAGAGAGAGAGAGACAGCTAAACCTTAAAAAAATAATAAAAACCTCACCTCACTTGAACTGCTGGGGACGAAAGTGCAAAGAAGGAGAACCAAGTTAAGACTGACGGACACACACACACACACACACACACACACACACACACACACACACACACACACACACACACACACACACACACACACACACACACACACACACACACACACACACACACACACACACACACACACACTAGATTAGAGGCAGGGGGAGAAATGGAAAGACATAAAATCTATTGACACTGCTGCTTCAGTGTCCCAATTCTCACTTTTTATACTACATTCAATCTAGCATACAGTTAAACTTTTGGATCCAGATCCTTCATCTTACTGCTATTTGAGTGAACAAATTAGAGTTTACCTTACATTTATAATTTATTACCAAGACGACACCTGAGACATCCGTTAGCCTTTGGCTACAACGAGTGCAGAGACCATTCAAACTGTGTCTGTTCAGCCGCTGCTTCAACACATAGAAACAAATAAGTACTCCAATAGTAAATACATGGGTTTTTCTTATTACATGTAAATTAAAGGCTGCATTTCAGAATGAAAGAGCATTTTAAAACATGTGCATCATAAAGTAAAGTGGATCCATCATATTGTGCTCTTAGACTGTTTATTTCCTTTGCTTTCAGATTGGATTTGAATGGATGTTTGCTCAAAAGACGCTCGGAGCATATGAAGCAAACTGGTTTTGAACTGCTCGTGGGAAGAATGAACATATGAGAGTCTGTCTATTCTTGATTAAAATGTTTTCACTGCCTACGTTTCCATTTTCTAGAGCACGCCATGTGAAATGACTTTTCTATGACTCGCTTATTCCTCTAAATGACAGTGTCTCATCTCTGTGTCTGTTATAGGAATGCACAGATTTGATTGGGTGAGTAGTGATATGTGAGATGATTTACAACACACGCAACTGGTCTGTGAGTTTCATGGGCCGCTGAGCCAGTATCGTAGAGGCGACAAAAGCTTCACCGGTTAAAATAGAAGCTCTCTATCAAAATTTAATAATTCTCAATAATTTATCAGTTGTAATGAATCTAATGACCTCACACTCGACACTTGCTCTTGCACTTCCTCGGATTGCTCAGAAATACACCCACAAAGTGTGACGTAGATGGGATGAAGGGTTGTGGAGAAAGGTGAAGGACAAACAGACAGATTTCTCTTTATAGTTAGATTACATTTTATCTGATTAAATCAAGGGTGAGAAACAACACATGTCAGACACTTCAAAAGTGAGAAATACTGCCCGATTCTACTCAGAAAGCCTTTGGCAGCTTTATTAGTATTCAACAGTGAATATATCTGAAAACTACACTCTGTCGTAGGGCAGTTAAACGGAGGCACTTGGAAGTTTTTCTCATTAACTTCGTCTTCTTATCCTCCCTTCTTCATCACAAAACTAATCACAGTTCAGCTCAAACACTCCTCCGTCTCCTTTTTTTTTTCACACCTCCTCCACCCAAACTTCCCTCCCTCTCTGTTTCAGTGGTGCTCTCCATTTCTACCAACTCATTCTCTTTTTTAAATCAGTGTTATTAGCCTTCATGCATTGCACAGTGGATGTCATTGGGAATGAATGGGGAAGCACTTATATTAGTTTTAGTAATTTAAAAAATATAAAAATAGCAGCACCAAAATATTTCTAAAATGTACAGAAGTGTTGATACATTACATGACTCTTTCTTAATGGAAAAATGGTGGTTATAAAAAATGGTTATAATCAACTTTTTATATCAGTTTTAATGAATACCCCTTATTTAACCTTTGTGTCGTCCTCCCGGGTCAAATTGACCCCATCTGTTTTGACTGTTCCTTCCTTCTTCCTCCCTTCCTTCCTCCTTTACTTCCTTCTTTCCTCCCTCCTCTCCTTCCATCTTCCTTCCTTCCTTCCTTCCTTCCTCCTTTCCTTCCTTCTTCCTCCCTTCCTTCCTCCTTTCCTTCCTTATTTCCTCCCTAGTTCCTCCCTTCTTCCTCCCTTCCACCCTTCCTTCCTCCTTTCCTTCCTTCTTTCTCCCTTCCTTCCTCCTTTCCTTCCTTCTTCCTCCCTTCCTCCCTCCTTTCCTTCCTTCTTTCTCCCTTCCTTCTTCTTTTCCTTCCTTCTTCCTCCCTTCCTTCCTTGACTCGAGGACAACAGGAGGGTTAAAACACTACTATTTTCCTTTTTCAAGCTCCTCATTCTTGCACTACTGTACTCCACAAGACCTGAGACCAGTACACCAATAAACAATATTATAAATACAGAGCATCTGTGGTGGCAATAAACTGCATGGTTGCAATATGTTTCTAGTAAATGTACATAAAAATGATAGAAGGGCCTTATACATATTTACCAATACACCTATGACCTTATTAAGTGGATTGGGTATCGATCATGATGTGACCGATCCACATTAAATGCAGATTTTTCATCAGTGTCGGTGTAAATTTAAATGTATCGGCTGCAGGTTGCATTAATTCAGTCACGGTACGCTGCCGGCTCATTTTATTTAGAGCTACAGCAATCTGTGGCTTAAATTATCTTACAAATAATTCTAATGTATTCTTAGAGATATGCAGTTGTATTTATTTATTTTATTTAGATGCTGTAGACCTCTGTTGTCAAAAAAACTAAAAAATAAGCCTATACTGTTCCCCCTAGTCCTATTAAAAGTAAGAAATGTTTAAAACTTCATCATCTTTACTTTAAATAAAACAAAAGAATACAACCTTAAAATGTGACAGCCCCTTTCCCCCCCTCAAGAAAAATACAGCTTTAGTGATAGTTAACACTTGGTCAACTCAACGATGAATATGCATGACGGCTTTAACGCAGTGAATCTGCATTATCTCATCTAATATGAATGAACTAAGGGAGTAACATGCTAAACGTGTCAAGTCAGATCTCTTTAAGTTTTAGCGTGTATTCCACAGAGTCCACGCAAGTGTGAATATGAATGAGTGTGCGTGGGTTTGGCTTTTAAGGTTGTCATGACTGTTTATGATGAGACTAAACATTCAGTGGAGAAGGGAGGGAGGGTGTGAGACTCCTTTCCAACCTGAGTCAGGCCTTCAGAGCCTCCAGCTGAGGCAGCACACAGGCCTCCAGTAAGCATACAGTGCAGGCATGTGAAAATACACATGCAGCACAGTCTGACTAACAGACTGCAGTAATTGGTCCCTCTACAAGCCACCTGCAGCAGTCGATTCATAGCGGTTTGAGTGTATTGTGCGGACACAAAGCTTTGGTACAACAGGCTAACAAAAGAATATCCCAATACTGTATGGCAATACTGAAAAATATTAAAATCAATAATTAAGTGCAAGACATTTTGCAGCAGACACTTGAAGAACGTCTGCTGCCTGAGAACACAAACTGTTCAAACTGACCTACCTTATTAAAATCTCATCTATTTTTTTTTGTGTGACAAATTGCTTAGAAATAACAGCAATAAATCTCAAGTAGGGCTGGGCAATAAATCAATATTATAGCAATATCGTGATATTTTATAGATATCGTCTTAGATTTTGAATATCGTAATATCGTGATATGGAATAAGTGTCTTTTCCTGCTTTTTAAAGGCTGCATTACAGTAAAAATGTAATTTAACAGATATATCGATATTGAGGTATTTAGTCAAAAATAATGTGAGGTTTGATTCTGTCCATATCGCACAGCTGTAGTCTCAAGTATGCATGAAGTACAGCTGTGTGTAAAGGTGCTGAATGAATGTGTTAAGATGAGAATAAACAGAAAGAAGCAGATTTGACTTACTAATTGCGTCAGTCAGCTTTTACTTCCCAATAATAAATCAGCTTTTCCTGTTTTGTATACTGATCAGTGTGTGCGTCCATGTGTGTGTGTGTGTCTGTGTGTGTGTGTGTGTGTGTGTGTGTGTGTATGCATGCATGCAACACAAACCAAGGGCATTCACATACCTAACATACAGTACACCAACAGACACAATGGCCCGAGGCAGCTGGAAGCAATGAGTGGATAAAGACGAGGAAAAACAACAACAACTGGACCGTCTCCATCTTCATTTACATTCAATTGAGAGAGAATTACAGCCGCAGCTACGGCAGAAGAAGGTCTGGAAATAAATATGTTTCGGCACGCAAACTGAACCACTTATGTTCTCTGCAAAGGCAATCTCTTTAAGTCTCAGCACTGGTAATAACACAGCGCTACACTCATGGAGTCCTTTATGTCCAGCTGAGGACTGAGATGATCAATATTCTATATGAGTCCAAAATATACTTGGTTGCTTCTTTGCATTAGAAAAGCTTCAAAATCACAAAAAAACAACAGGAAGTTAAAACTAAATGGTGTACGAAAGGAAAGGGTAGAGAGTGACGAAAAAACCTGCAACACCTTTGGAGATATTTATTTGAAATAAAGACGAGAGTAAATCCAATAACTGTGACAGCTGTGAAACAATTTCCCCCAGTTGGTGCCGTTCACACTGAGCTGAACACCCACAGTTAACAATTAAAGATATTTTTTAGACACAATAATGGACCTTGTCCTGCAGTTTCTGCTGCCTCATTCTTCTGTTTTTTGTGTTATAATTCCATTTGATGGTGATAAATGTTAAAAACTAAGAACAAAAGTGAAGCTGACGAGTGGGTGGACAGATTTGTGCCTGAAAAAAATCATTTTCATTCTGTTTTTTGCACTTCTAAAACTAAAGAATGTGCAGTAATTGAGAAAAAATATAGAAACCAGGATGTCAAAACAGCCGTCTGACTAAACCCGACTAATCAGAGCTCTGAAACTACAATGTAGAGCACATCAAAATGCATAAGACAGCACAACAATTAGATCTGTATGCAGTGTATGTTTAGCCCTGACAGTGGGATTTAGGACACAGTTTGAATTGAGGAGGTGTCGTGTACCTCGAATTACAAGATTGCACAGATCAGATATCCAAAGACCTTCATTATTATGGAAATGAAAGCGACGGGTTTCCAGTCGTTTAAACAGGTGACATTTGTTTCCTCGTGACAGGATTGATAAAATCGTTTCGGTAACAAACTTTAAAAAATGTATCAGGAGTTCGAGGAATAATACACGATGAGAAAACAGCTGCAGAGTCGTTACAGATGTTTGATTTGAGGTGGTGGTGAGGGGGGGGGTTCTTTTTTTAACTTCTCACTGATGAATCATTTGGGAGGAAAAGAGAGGCGGGCTGAGCAGTGGGGGGCCTTACATGTCGAGACTATCAATGATTAAGTCTGGCTCATGTTGTTTTTTCAGTGTTTGTTCGACGTCCAGCATTGTAATAATGTGAAGAAGCTCAGGCTCAATCTGATCTGATCAAGGGAAAAGACTTGAGTGGCTTTTCCTGAACATCACAGTAACTATTAAGAGCCTCAAGTTTCATGATTCCAGTCAGAGGATCAAGATTACAAAGAAATAGGAAACAAATGCATATGACTTTCTTTCAAAATAGGTTGTTTGGTTCCAGGCTATGACCAAATCCACATCCTATTTACTACATAGCTCACTACATTTACCCTTCATTTTATTTGAGTGTACAGATCCTGAGTGTGAAATATACTCAGCACATAATGGACTCAGAAAACCCCACAATTGAACATAAAAAGCAATGTCCACAGCACTCTCTGCTGACAATCCCACCATGCAATGTGTCACACTTCATAGATGTGAAAATTGCTATCGTGCAACTCAACAGTCGGTAATGGTGACACGAAATTACATCAACAAATAGGAGCAGTTAAGTGTCTGCAATCTCATTTTATCTGCTAGTGAAAACTGCTGGGAGTCATGAATGAGTCAATGAGGTAGTCATTTCAAACACAGCCATAGTTATAATCAGTTGTCACCAATAGTCCTTTTTTTTACCAGAGCTCCATAGCAACCTCTATTGTAGACTGGTTAGGGTTCATTAAGATAACAGCAGCATTATTCATGAGGAACGTGAAGCAAAACTATGTTCCCATTTTAGATATTCCTGTGTAACTGACACTAAACACTGAGTCAGTTTTCTGATTTTTTAAAACCCCTTCTCTACATGTGCTACTGTTATACTATAATTCAAAAGAGTCAAATCAGTTCTTGATATTTACTGGTAAAGTCAAATAAACAACAATAAACTACACTACTGGTCAGCCATGCCATTTATTAGATACTCCACTTGCCTCACTGCCTGTCTGGGATAATGATTGGCCTGAAGTCACATGACCATACACCCAACCCATCTTGGTAGTTACCCCATTGGCTGATGCACATAATTGGTCATTTTTTGTTTGGTTATTTTTCACATTTTTGAATGTTTTTTCTTTTTAACTATTTAAATACTGTTTGTAATGTGTTTTATGATGACCCTGATGAAGGCTGCAACCCAAAACACAAATAAAGTTGTCCTATACTGCTATGTGTTGCTGGAGGTTTGACTTTTTTTCACTTCTTTGGCACCTTGGAAGTAGGTGAAGTTGTGCCAGAAAACTCTACTCTGCTTCAATGCCTTTCATTTTCAAATAATAGCCATGTTTTTATAACATCTAGGCACCAATTTAAAAAAGCTAATTAACTGTTAATGATGTAGTGGAGGGCCGTCAGGGTCAGCAAGCTCTGTCGGGTTTTTAAACGCACAATGGCTGACGGAGGAGAAAAACAGATTTGGTGGCAGACTTACTAGGAAAGCCTTTTTCGAGAAGAACTGTGTCACTAAACTCTTTATAAAGAAAGAAAGGAAGATGGACTTTGTCTTCAAATGATGAGAAACTTCAGTAAATTTGACAGATTTTTATGTATCCTTACTGGTTATTGATTCCTGCTTGCTTTAAATAGTAGCTGCTGGTGTGAATGACATGTGTTTAGACCCATAATCTGTGGGGGATCCTGTTGAATCCTCACAGTGTTAATTGTGTTTCATGGCATTTTTGCTAGCTTGGTGGGCGTAAATGTGACTGGTTGCTGTGACTTTGTTCTTGTTTCTTTTGTAATGACATTGATTCGGGCTATGCAATGTCTATTTGTGAAGCAGCTTCCTGTCATATTGTATCCTTGACGGGTTTCAGTCATCATGTATTCATGTCTTTGAAATTTGTTGCACTGTAACTCCCATAGGTGTTAAATATCGTGTTAAATAACTATTTCACTCGATAAAGGTCAGTGTCACTGTGAATGTAGGGTGGTTACATCCAATAACAATAGCATATAGCACTACTGTCATGGTGATGTTATTCAAAGGCGGTTTAATTGGGAGGATAGCACTGAAAGGTGTGAAATTCATGGCTTGCCACGTTAATTAGGGCCCAAGCACTACAGGTGATTGTATCTTTGATGGTACGAACAATAAAGTTAGAAGGACTCCAGTAACTTTTTAGAGTTTAGGAGGGGAGAAACTGAATTTATATCAGCTTCATATTGACTTTATGGCAAAAGTGCATTTATATCTCCGAACCTGGACACATAAAAACAAAACAGCACAATCACGTCTTTTGTCATTTGAGTGAACTGACCCTTTAAGTGCTATCAGCTACTTTTCGGGAAGAGTTTCCGTACTGGGGAATTGTTTCTGTTTCTTTTTGTCTCCAATGAGTTTTTCCCCTTCAGGGAAGTGAGCACACTATCAAATTTGACTGGACAGTCCATTAGCTCAGAGCGCAGAGGAAGAGGATGCTGCTGAGACAGAGATTGAGCAGGACTGAATGAGGCTGTGAAAAACTTTATGGGATCGAATGTGTGTGTGAATGTGTTTGCTCTGTGTGTGTGTGTGTGTGTGTGTGTGTGTGTGTGTGTACAATGAGTATAATCAACATGTCAGAAGTATACTGAAATATCAAAGCATAAATGTGGAGAATGAGTGTGTGTGTGTACGCCTCATATCTGAGCTTGTTTTCCGTATCACATAATGAGGATGTTTCTAGAACACACACAAACATGAGATTGACTTTAATTGGCTGGGTGTGAACTTCTCACCAGAGAGGTTTAAAGTGGGAATGAAGGCGCAGAGCCAAGCACTTCTAACACAGGCTGTTAGGTGGAGGTCATTGAGTGCGGGCTGCTCCTCGGAGGATGACAGCAATTACCACAGTTGAAGGCCGGAGGAGTTATAACCCGAGACAGATGTGTATACACACTCCAATGATGCTGGATTTTTGAGGCCGAAAGATTTATTGACATTCGAGAGTTTAAAACAATCTGGTAATGACACATCCGTCAATTATCATTTCTTTGCATACAATTCATATCCGTGTTCATCCAGTTGTTAGTACATGGAGGCGGCAAAGTAATCTCCCTCTAGGTCTACTATTAGTAAGGTAAAAGTCATACAGCTCCAGGTATCCAGCATCAGTTTGTCCTTAATGACTATTACCTCCACTCAATTCATCTGATTGGACAATGGGGAAAAAATGGATTGGACAAATGCTAATGATATCAGGCACTTTCCATTTTGAGTCGAAGTTCAGTTCGAGGCGCTCAGGGCACGCGTAGAGCGGGAAAACATGAGCAGCGAGCACAAAGCATCACTCTCATTGAAAACAATTACAAAAATCTGCCCCAGGCTGCCAAAAATTGCTCTGTGTGATCAGTGTCTTACCCTTCTGTGCTGATAAACCTGTCAACCCTGGGAGATTATGGGGATTTTTAGCAATATCTGTCCATTAAGAATTATTAAGCCCCATCGTTGATGATGTCTGGCATAAAAAAAACACTCAGGATGGGTTTGAAAGTATTGATCCATTTTTAATCTAAGCCTGCAGTGTGGAACTTTTACATATAAATGCCCCTACCAAACTAGTTCACACAATACCAATTAAACCTATCACTGCCATGTAAATCTCTCTGTATTTCACAGTAAATATGTTTTTCTGGGCGGAGCATGCACACTACAGACTTCCACCAGCTGATTTCATTTTATCGTATGGCTCTTCTAGACTTTCCAAATGTTATCGGACTAAATGGGTCAAATTCTGACAGTGAAATAAGTCATTTTGTGGGGCTTGTGTGATGCTCAAAACAATCTATCCACCGCTTTACAGCTGCAACACTAGTGGGCGGACAGTAGAGAGTAGCCTACGGCGAAGCCTATGACGTAAGGACGTGTTGACAGTGTTATTGTTCATGCCAGAAGGGGGAGACAAAAGTCCTGCACTCCAGCTTTAAGGGATGACATTCCTAATTTTATTACCTCTGATTTTGGCAAACTGTTGTAAAGTAGGATCTGGAGTTTGTTTTCTGCAAAGCAGAGATCAGACAAAAGTAGATTTGCACATTTGCTGTCCACATGTAGACTTTAGTTTTTCTTGGAATGAAAAGCGAGACAGATTTATCACCTGAGATTCTCTCAGCCTTCTCGTCTGTTCTCTCTCTCAAAGCATAAACCACAGATCCAGCTGCTTTGGAGCCCATTGTTCTTTGTGGATGAAACAACTATTTTTGACAACAAGTCGAACATCTTGAGATGAGGCAAAACAGTAAGGAAGATCAAGTCTCAAGGAGGTTGCACTTGAGTCCAGAAATAAGCACAATTGACTTGGTGGCTCCAGCTTTCTTGTACTTAAATGATTTTGAGGTTCAGTTCCAAAGAATCAGTCTATTAAAGTCATAAATGATGTGATTGGGTTATTTAGTATCCTCGACATGACTGTGGTGTTGTTTTACCCCTCCAAGGTCTTTGCCCCTTTGCTCCCAGCCCTGCAGCACCAGCCCTGAACTGGATGGTGGCCTGGAGTCATATAAAAGTGTGTGTGTGTGTGTGTGTGTGTGTGTGTGTGTGTGTGTGTGTGTGTGCGTGCTTTAGAAAGATAAAATATTTAGTGTGCGTTTTGTCAAATTGGCTGAATGTCTGTGTGCGTTTTCTGCAGATTGTGCTCGCCTACAAGTTTGTGAGCATGGCTTGACAAAAAAAAAAGAAAAAAAAATGTTCAGGCTGCCAGTTTGATGTGTGTGGGCGGGTAGATGTGCTTGATCCGGGGGATTCTGATACACTCCTGACTGAGTTGGTTGGCTGGTTTTGCCCTGAGGCTACAGCTCTCTGGCAGGTGGAATTTATACACACGCACACACACACACACACACACACACACAAACACATTGTGTATGTGTGTCGGGAGCCAGAGCAGAGAGATACACACCTCTGAAGCATAAACTGACAACAGCTACAGCAAACTAACTAGAAGCAGAGGCTCCTCACTTTCCACCTAACATGGATGTTCTCTGCTATTGTTGTGATGTACGTACAGTGAACAGCGTTTACAGCCGCAACCAGCGCTTTGTTCAAGATGTGTTGTTGTAGTGTGATTGTCGGTTGTCTATTTGAGATTCTTTCTTTTGTTCATTTTACACTGTAAAGTTTAAGCTAGTTTTAAATGATGTTTTATTCAATTTGCAGCTGCTATGAGTTCCCGTCTTGTTTTATAATGTGACGATGAAGTTCAACATTTTATATACAATCATATACTAATTAGAGCCGCAATCATGTGTCGATTGGTTGATTGACAACTATTTTAGTAATCAACTAATTGTTTTGAATGATTTCTTAAGCAAAAATGCCTCAATTCTCTGTTCTAGCTTCTTATATGTGAATATTTCCTGGTTCTTGAAGTTGATTGTAAACTGAATATCTTTGGATTTTAGATAATTTATCAGATAAAAACCAATACGTTTTAGGTTACTTTGGGATTTTATGATATTATAGAGATCAAGCGACTAATCTATTACTTGGGAAAGTCAACAGAATAATCTCTAAATAAGATAATCATGAATAATATTTAGTTGCAGCTCTACTACTAATTATAGGCTAAGTAAGAAAAGGTTTTAATGTTGATATCTGCAGAATATTCACTAACAACATATTTCATTTATTGTACCCCGACATTTAACCAAAACCACACACTTTTCTTGACCTTAACCTCAGCCTCCAGCGTTGAATCGCTGCACTTTGTACACTCATCATCCATCCTGAAAAACTCTGTGAGGTATTACAAATGTTGAATTCTCCTGGACTTAAGAGCATTAATACTTCAGTAAGAATTCAAGTGTCCTCCCAAACCTTGAGGCAGAAACATTGTTCTTAGTATATAAAGATGATTTTCATGAGACAACAAAGAAGACATGATTATTCTTCTGCTGCCTGACTAAAGTAAAATCCAACTCACGTCCTTCTATTGACAATACAGCAAGGTCCCGTTAAGTGAGGTCAAAAGAGCTTCAGGGAAGATGTTCTTGTTTCATTGGAGAACATTGTGCTTGGATGTCATTGTGGTGAATTAACTGAATGTGCAGCTCATTTTATTTATATCCTAATAACAACACATTCCACATCACCGCTTAACATAATTTGACAGTCGTTTTAAAAATGGAACAATTTATCATTATGTGTAATAAAAGAAAATGAAGTGCGGCAAAACTTGATTAAATATCCACTTTAAGATTTGTGACAGTGCAGTTTCTATACATAAGGGTAAATAGTAAGAAACAGATGGTGTGTGCAGCCAAGGAGTCCAGTAGACATTTCTGTGATGTATAATTAGATCTCATCCCTGGTGACCTTCTCCATGCTAGATTTGGTCCTTAATTGTTAAGAGATCATTTTTGTTCAGTCTAATGGAAAGTTAGCTCTACTCCATCATCCAGGGGCGGCAAAGTGAGAGTCAGGCTTTTCAAAAGATCATTTTCCAGGATATTTCCAATGCAGTGTTTACCATACATTGAATTATGTGTGGCGGCGGCCTGTCACAACATCAACATTGACCGTCACATATTGATTTTCTTCTTTTTACTATTTAAAATGGGTGAAATCTTATTATATTGTGGAGCTGCGTGCAGTGCATTGATTCTCTCAGCTCCTCCTTGCTGTGCTCTCGCTCTCTTTCTCTCTCTCTCTTTCTCTTTATCTCTCTCTCTCTCCTGACAACAGGCCGTCTATCAATACCTCCTCTTCTTTCCATCCACACTCTGAATCAAACTACGGTCACGTGTAAGGATTGTTGAGAAGACTGCAGTCATGCCATCTACACTTTGGAGAGGCTCCACTTAAAAACCTGCTGCACATCTTTAGCACTTTTTATGGTAAAATGTGTGGGACTATGGTGCATTCAGGTGCACCTCGTAAACTCAAAAACCCTATGCTCAAATGGCCATAAAGCTTGTCCTTTAAGGAAATACATACATCAGTCATTACTTTCTTATTCTTTGACTACTGCATTTTCTTATGATTACACAGCAAAGATAAAAACTTATCACCTCATCTGTGCTATGGATTCCAATCTTCAAATTTCCATATAATGATCAAATCAAAGTGTTAGCAGCAGCTGTTAAACCCCAGCATGTTCTTGCATAACGAGCCTTTGTGATGGTTTCCCATACTAAATCGTAAACATATCGCTCTGCTAAAACCTCAAATAGAATCAGCAATCAGCAGTCACTGAATCCTAAAAAACAGGTGACTCATACTATACATATTCTCCTCACATGTGTATGCCTTCACATCTATATGCTTTATGAATCCAAACAGTATAGAGTACAATTCTCTACTTCTCTTAACATCCCTACTTTATTTTTCTCTCTTGCATTCTCTTTTAAAAAGTCCTACATCAAAATATGACTTCAGATGCTCAGCTTCCTGTGTAATGTAGAGCTTAAAACAGTTCTGTACATGGTTATCAAACAAAAGCTCCTTTGAAATTATGACTAATACTCTAAATTACCTGTGTGTTTTTGAGGAGGTTTCAGCAACACGCTGTGGCAGGATGGTATGATTATGCATCGCTGGTTACATCATGTATTTTTTGCCATTATATGACTACAAATGACGTAAATTACCTGTCCATTCAAACAAAGCCATGATCACAAGGACACATGATTAAAGTCAAAGAGCAGCACTGAAAGCTCAAAAAGCATTATGTCCTTTTTGTTGCTATGTTACGTAAAAAAAAATGATAAAAGTGATGTTGCCATTGGTGAAATGGAGCAGAAGAGTTATGATCCTCTAATCTAACATAGCAGTATTATTTAAATATTGTGCCCAAAAAGACAAATCAACACAGGACCCATTTGGACACCATAATGTATAATTGTTCTACACTTTAGAAATGTCATAATGAGTGCTCCATTTGATTATACAGCGAGCCGGATGTCACTGACGGTCGAAAGCAGCCGTGAATCAAACACTCATTGGAGCTGAAGTGCAGCGTAGGTACAGAGCGGACAACAGACCAACATAGTAACAAAGACACTCGGTTCAGATTGTATCCAGGAAACAATAGTGGAGCCTACTAGAGCCTCACCTATATGGAGTTGTCACTTTTTGAGGAGGAACACACAAGTTGGCAACATGACTTCATGGCCAATCTGTAGTGTTAAGAGTCAATTTCTTCTTTTTTTCTGACAGATTATGCTGATTTTACTTTTTTAATTCCAGTTAAAAGGGCACCTAATATGCCTTTCCTTATTTTTTTGTCATAAATATATAATGTTACAGTGTGAAATGGTCTTATTAAATGTGGCTTAAGTGTTAAATAATAAGGGTAAATGTATATAGAAGTAATGACTATGAGTAAAAAGCACCAGTTATGAGCCGTGTCTGGAGTGGAGCTGGCATGCTGTGAGTGTTTTTTCCCCCTTACGCAGCACGGCAAAGTAAAATGAATTGTTTACCTATTGGAGGTGTGCTTGTTGTCTACAGCTCTTCATCAAACATTTCATTGACTATTTCTGCTTGTGCTATTGCTCCATGCATTATGTCTAACTGATCCACTGAACAAACAGCTCCAAATAGCTTCATATCTTGCTTTGAGACAGGAGACAGGAGCTAAAACTGCCTGAAATGAGGGGTTGAATAAAGGGGCCAGTATACGATAAATAAGAAGCTTGAGCTGTGAATCATGCAAAGCTACTTTAGTCAAGTCCTAAAATCAATATATAGAGCTGGAAATGAGCATAATAGATCCACTTTAATTCACTGGATTTTGCATAGATACTGTGCAGATTAAGCTCAATTGTAACCCCATATTGGTCACTCCAACTAAATTTAGATTAAGAACAAATTTACAGTGGCTTGGTGGATGTTTCATATTCAGTTTGAGGGAGAGTTGCAACGCCTGATTAATTTGACTTCTGGAAGATCAGATACATTTTGGTTTTGCAGTTTTAAGAGTTCTGGCTGCTGTAAAAAAAAAAGATCCACTTTATATTATGGTTAGCTTGTTTTAATATTAGTGTAGCTGACTGTAGTCTTCACTTACTCCTTCATCTTCTTCCTTTCCGTTCAAAGTAGAATTCACAAAGTAACCCAGCCTTTTCTATTTTTATCAACATGGGAGGATGGGGTCACCTTGTTTGATTAAATCTGAACTCAAGTAGTCAACAGACAAAAAAACAATTGGAGGGTTTTGTGTTTGTAAGTTAAGATCAGTAATCAAACAGTGTGAGCAAAGACGTTGAGCGTGAAGGTTGATTGAAATACGTCGTGTGCAGAAGCAACAAACAGATTGAATCACACTGTAGAGTGTCCACCCAGGTTTATTTTATCTTTAATTTTGTGTCTTTTGTTATTGTTGTTTTTTTTTATTTTTCAATCTTGAGTGAAGCACTTGGGATTTTTAAAAAGCACTCTAAAAATGAGTCATGAAGTCGGTCGTGAAAGTGTTAGTCTTTACTGCTACAGTGCAGCATGGACTTGTTAACCGGCGTCTAGCATGTGTAGCTTGTCAACGTCCCTCTGGCTCGTTTGATAGGATGGTACATAAATCATTCAAGTGTGTGTGCATGCTTGTGTTTGTCTGAATGAATATGTATGAGTGTGAAGCTGTGTGTATATACAGTATGTGTATATCTCCATGTGGTCAAGTTTATGACAAGGACTTGTGCCTATATATATATATCCATTGCTTTGGATTGCTTTGTTGAGCTTTAAATGCCCAGAGTGGAGGAATTTTGCAGATTTTATTGCAGTTAGGATTTTGGAAATTAATAAAGTCAGAATAAGATCATCACAACTATCTTTAGATGTGTTTACATGTAAATGTGTTTAAACGTAACTGAGTGCAGTCAGTCACTATCACGCCACTCCTGCCAGCACTGATGTTGCATACAGTACATGGCACCGGACACCCTCAGTGGCACAGAGCCAGCAGCTCTGGCTAGAAAGCAGTTGAAGATGAAACGAAACGCACAGAAGAAATGCAAAGTGCTCGGCTAAATCCTCCCAGATGAGTTAGACCCACGGCGTCCAGTCGCCATAAATCTGAAAAACCCACATAGGAGCGTTTATAACAGTCAAGGGTCTTTGATGTGCTTTTTTTTTTTTTAATCTCTGTTTTTGAAAAACTGGATGTGAATATGTATCACATTACCTTATGAAGTATATTTGTTCTAACGTTAAACCAAGAGGTTATATTCGTAAAATGTTTAATCACGTGGGGATTTCAGAGGGAAATCTTCTGATTTCCACTTTGACATGAAGTTCATGCAAATGCTTCATCTTCCCCACATTTACAGACTAATCTTCCTTCTCCTCTATGACTTGACAGCACACTGCATGGGGTCATTTAAAAAAAATTAAGATTCTGATACAGCTTGCTCCAGCTGAGAGATAAAAACTGCACTTTGCATATTGATGGCAAAAAAACCCAACTAACACTGTCCAATCTAACACAACTTTGAAGGGATTCAAGGGCAAAAATATCACAGATATAAAAATGGATCTGATAGAAGAAGAGCACAGAAACATAACATGTATTTATATGAGACTGTGGACATATATGAATTTAATTTTATTAGTCAAAACCAGCAGACTGTATGAAACAAGGTCAAGAGACGGACTGTTATTGTCATCTGGTGAGACTGATAGTTTTCCACAGCTGTTCACAGCAGATGCAGACTACAGTAACAGCATCTTCAGCTAAGGTTGGTTATTGAGAAGCCTTTCTGCATTGAAATTGATTCAAATATGTCTAAAAATAAGGTATTTGTAGAAGTATAGATCCAGATTTTTCAAGTCTATCTTAACACAACACTATCAGAGGAGGTATCTTCCACAGTTTTTATGTATAGTGTTTCTTTGCTGAACCGCAACAGAAGGAGAAACATCCTGGCAGTCGCATGTAGGCTTGTAGCCAGGACGAGGAACAATATTTGATTTGGCAAACTCAAGCTGTTGAAGTCTCCTGTTAGCTTCAGCTGATCTTGGGCGAGTGTATATTTGTACAGAAGGGCGTTAAAGGTAGTCCGTCTTGTCAGCGTTGTCACTCTGCAAAGGTATCGCAAATAATAACCAGTGTAAACTGAAACTTCTCGACCAAACAGAAAAGCATTAAATAAGTGATTGCTTTTCCAAGTGCAACAGTACATTCTGTATTTTTTCAAGACACCTGCAAAGTTTGGCAGGCTGCCCTTCACCACGGTGTTGTTGACAGAAAAACAGGTAACAAGTGATTCACAGTCGACAAGCAACTTTGTCTTCACGGTGAAAGCTGTTCCCTTGGTGCGCTGGCTTTGTAGTCTGAGGTTTAACTAGATGGAAGGATTGGAGTCTGCTACTTCTCTTAATGTTGTCTGATGCTTTATGGAAATATTTTGGTACTTTGCAGCCATATGGAAGGGGAGGATTTATAGGATAAAAATAAAATGTCATAATTTTGGGCAATAAGTGTCAAACAGCCTGAATGAGCTTCAAAATAACAGTTTTCAACATTTCCTCTTAATTTTGTTGCTAAAATTATACACACATATTTGTTGCCGGGAATTTAAAAGAAGCATAATTGTTGAAATTTAAATGTAATTTAAGGCTTCAAGTAAAAAAGAGTACAGAGCACCCTTTTAATGACTGAGGCTGCTGTTTGGACCATCATCCCATAACTAACTTGAACAGAAAAGATGAGATGTCGTCAGTACCTGTCAGACTCAGTTCAGCAGCTGACAGCAACTGATCGATGATGCTTACTTGTCGTACTCCCCCCCCCCCCTTTCTCCCCCCTCCTCTGCTACTTCGCTTTCCTACGGGGAAACTTTGTGACTGTAATATTAAAGGGCTCAGATGTGCGAGACAAGCTAAGACGTCTCCGGCGAAACAAAATCTTTCTGCATTTCTGAGCTCTCGGAGATGCTTACACAAACAGCCGGGCAAAATCCATCTTTCTGACAGAATCATTTCCGAAGCCAGAACCCCCCCAACAGGGCTCCTGGATGCACTTCTGAGCTGTGCATGCCTGGGAATGTGTGTGCGTATATATATATATATATGTGTGTGTGAGTGTGTCTATATGTGTGTGAAGAGTAAAAGAGAGAGAGAGAGAGAGAGAGAGAGAGAGAGAGAGAGAGAGAGAGAGAGAGAGAGAGAGAGAGAGAGAGAGAGAGAGAGAGAGAGAGAGAGAGAGAGAGAGAGAGAAAGAGAGAGAGAGGATAAAATATGAGTCACCCAGGAGAGAATATACTGTATGTTTCTGTGGTGAAACCGGTCTTCAGTTTACTCTCTACTCATCTATAGGATACAAAAGTTGATTTAATACACTCTTCAAAAGCATGGTAGGAGTACAAATCAGAGGATTATACCCCTGCGGCAAATGGACTGAATGAATTGGATCTTACGGTTGCAGTGGTGTGAGATGACCAGAGTGTAAACATGTCACTCTCACTCTCACTAACACACCTATGAATCCTTGGCTTTTATACTGCACTGTGTCTATTTTAGCTTATTTCTATTTTCTATTCAACTCTTTTTGTATTTTTGTATTCAACTCTTATTGTATTGAAATGTGTCTTTTTTCATGTATTGTGTTTCTTTTACAATTTTTCTTAATATTTTTTTATGTATGTGAGAACTTTGAATGGTCTTCTTGTTGTAATTCCATTCCTATGAGGACTCGCTATTGATTTAATTCATACATTTTTTCAAAACCAGAGTTTATCAATCGTTTGTAGCTAAATATTTACACTGAATGTAATGTTTTTTCCCCCATTATTCAGTCAGAATTTGCTATTTTGAAGCAGCTGACAGCAACATTTGCTCAGTACGAACACAGAGAATGCCATTCAATAATAGGAATATCTATAATTTATGGATCTATTGCTGTTGTCATGGTAAAAAACAATAAAAGAAAAAAAGATGTGACAGAATTGAAAAGTTTCACAATTCAAAATAAGATAATGAAAACCTCACAACAGAAACACAAGGAGAAGATATAAGTTCATGTATCCTGCTCTGTTTTTTTTTTATTATTATTTTTGTTTTATTTCTAATTGTTTCCTCCCAGTTTTAACCACAAAAACTGGAAGATTGTCCTCCGCCTCTATGAGTGAAGCATTTAGAGACTGACCTGTGATGTCATTTCATACCACACTAAAGCTTTGGTTTCCTTAATCTCAGTTTTTTTTAAATAAATATTAATAACATGAATCTTGTAATATCCTGCAAACCTGCTTAAGGCCTCAACCCCAAGATTGAGAAACCTTATCCTTAACCAAAGCCTTGATCCAAAATTGCCCGTCTAGAGTCAGACCTTCAACTGTTCAAAAGGACTGACTTCTCTGTGGTGACAACAGATTGTGTTTGAAATTGAAGCTACCCCTTTTTAAACAAATCACAGAGTTTTCAGCCATCCCTTAAACATACCTATTCACCTTTTTCCAACCACAGAATCCAAAAACCATCTGGATTAAATGAGGTGCCTCAATTCAAGCTGCCACCGTGAAACTACTCAAGCTGTTGTAAGATGAGGGTAAAACACTGTGATCTTTTGTTCCAAACAACACAAATACACCTCAGGTTTAAAGAATAATGATAAAATATCAAATGATGAACATAATTAGTGAATGCTGACTTTGACAGTAAACATAGCAAATGATGAAGATAGATGCAATAAGTAATAAAACTGAAAACTGGGCGTCAGTATTGGGATATTTACTTCATTAATTTCACATTTCTGGATTTGTTTATATTGCCACTGCTTCAACACGTCCTAATAACTCTGTTCTGGAGTCACTAAAAGTTATCATCAACGAGCTACAATATCCTTCTCTCTCCAAAATGTCAACGCTTGCAGTGACAGAGACAAAAGATTCTCATTTCCTGAGTCGCCACAGTGTATTTAATCAAGTTTGGATTCAAATCCATTTGGAAAAAAGCCCAATGAGCCATAAGAACTGAACTCACTACAATAGGAATTAGAAAAACAAAATAAATTAGCATTTCAAGTTGAGCTGGAACATGTTATGCACAAATATACACATAAAAATAAACAAAGAAGTGTGTGATCAGCTTACCGGTAAATGGGATCCTGCATCACCATCATTTTGCTTTCATCCCATGTCCACTCCTTCTTCTGTGGAAACAAAACAAAACAAAACTATTAGTTCAAACCAAAAAGTGTTTCAATACATAGAGCCGGTTGTAAAAAGACAAATGAATAAATAATAAAATCTGAATTACTCAAAATACCTTCTGTACTGGGATCAATTTCCATTTCCTTTCTTCTATCATACCAGGTTTCTACCCTTCTGTATCATAACCAATAATTAACTGCATCAAATTCTTTCTTTTGTTATAGATATTATTATAACCTCCGTATTTACATTTTCACGTTTTCCCTTTCACCCGTCTGTCCGCCCCTTTGATTACATCTACCTTCCAGTTTAATGTCACAATCAAAATGTCAACGCATGAGCACAAAGGAATAGTTCATATTGATTTCTATCTCCACAAGAGCTTTGTTGACTCTCTCATTCAATCATTCCTATTTCTGGTCTTCCAATGCCTCCTCCATACTCAGATGTAAATAGATTGCCGACCGGCACACTTGACATTTAGGCCGTGCGGCCATAAAGCCAAACGAGCCTATCGACCGTCCTTTTTCATTCCAGCCTACCAATTAATTTGACGTTGAGCCTTCGATGATGGTTTTAGTATTTACTCCAATCAGCTAGTACAAGACAGATGATTCAAATCACTTCCATTGTATCTTCTTTCTTTTCAGACAGAGAGGATTTTTCGGGCTCAATTCAGATTGGACTGGTGGAAACCCTTTCCTGACCCAGCCTGCATTGAATTATGAAAAAAAAGACAGTTGCCAATCAGGAGGAGCTGCTGGTTCTACAAATGTTTTCCCCACTGCAAACGAGTTGAATTGGATCCATGCACAACTACGGTTGTAAAGGGGCAGAAAATGTCAGATACATTTCTGGTAAATTTCTGGAAACTTTCCATAGGAAATAAAGCTGGGGAAATTTGGAAATATTCCAAGTTGGAAACTTTCCACGGGAATTATGGGAATATAAAGGAATTCATGAGAATTACCGGGAATTAACTGGAAATTTGGGGTTTGTTTATATGAACTGTATCAACTGTATACAAACATACATATATACAAACATTTCATTTTGTCATAATCAGACATGCATGCAAACTAATACAATTTATTTGTGATTAGAACTTTAATCAATTATTTCATTAAAATGACAAAAACATGAATGTTGAGTAACCCCCCCCCCTTCCCTCCCAAAAAAGTCCCATGTGATGGAGGAATGCACAAAGCATGTAGGAGGTCCGGCCCTGCAGTAAGTAATGTGCTATGTGCATGTGATTGAGGAATAGGGGAGATATGCAACTGTATTTGCATTAAATCTGGTTGTTTTAACCAAGATTATGCTACACAATGGGTATTTTTCTAACTACATTTAAGTTTACTGTTAAGGCTAACAGGCAATTTTGTAAATTTCCAGTTTATTCCCGTTAATTCCCATATATTCCCATATATTCCTGTTAATTCCCATGGAAAATCTCCAACTTAGAAAATGCCCAGAATTTTGCAACCCTATGCACAACAGCTGAGTGCTTATTATAGTCTATTCAGTCCATACTGACCTTTTAATTAATATCCATATTATCAGCAAGCTAGCATCAACTTTTCCCAGTAAGACAGAGGTTTCCACTTGACTACATCTATAATTAAACAGCCTATAAAATCCATGAAATCTGAAGTATTTGTAAGTATTACTGTCGGTTTAATAACTGCGGTGGGTCAAGCATCTCTGAGGAGCAACTAACCCTAAAAAGAGTTTAATTTGTCTGAGATATAGTGGAGAGTTTTATGGTCTGGATTTTATTTCCAAAGTATTTCTACTCATCTGAAGGCAAATGTTGGTGAAGCACTGAACCTGAAAATGTCAACGAAGGCCCAGAGCATCAGCTATCAGCTAGTTATATAGTATGCGATCATTGCAATAATATTCCACATATTCTCCAGTTGTTGTACTATCCACACACAAAAGAATACCAACATGCAGACATGCTTTCAAGTCCACACACACTTAGAAAACTGAGCATTTATATTAGCGTAATGAATAAGCGGCTCCACAGAGAGCCACTTAGACAACGCAATTAAGCCCCGTTTTAACGAGACGCTAATGTATAACTGCAACGTACTGTACATCTGGGCTGTAACAACATGTTCCTTTTTCCTGACAACCATTCACAAGAGAAATCCACATTTTAGTTAGTTGAATTATTAGTCGACAGAAAATGGATTGTCAAATATTTTAATAGTCAATTCGTGGTTTTGAGTGATTTTTTTAAAGAAAGAAAAAAAGCCCCAATTGTCTTGTTTCAGTGTCTGAAATGTGCTTTATTTAATTCTCTAAGAGAGTAAACTGAATATCTGTGATAGTGGATTGTTGGTTGGAATAAAACAAGTCATTTGAAGAAACATCCTTGGACTTTGGTCAACACTGTTCATCATTTTCTGACATTTTATAAACCAAATAACAAATCCATTACTCAAGAAAATAGAAGAAAGATTTCCATATTTGAAAATGAAGTAGTAGTTTTTAGTTCATGCAAATTAGCTGATAGGCATGAAAGACTATTATTATTATTTATTCATTATCATTTAAACTGCATCACTAACATTTCCAACAAGATTGTAGCTTTGTACAGCAGATTCAAAAGGAGGTTTCATGTCTGCATCCTAATCCCAAATAAGATCAACAAGTTGTAGGGTTACTATTCATCCCCGTCGCCCCGAGCAACCAGGGAAATTTGACTTCTGAGCAGATGGTAAACCAGCTGAGAGAATCTGGCCGTTCGTGACCTTTTCACAGCCATCAGGTGTCAGTGGGGAAGATTTGTGAGCTAAAACGGCTCCTAACCAACATCCAGACATTTACAATTCAATAATAATAAGAGCCTCATATACCGTCTGTCTGAATGTAGCGACACCCTCACAGTTTGAGCATAAGATGAAGGCGGTTAAATAGATTTTTTGATGACTCTCTTCAGCAGAGCAGCTTGGATGAATGAATTGAGATGAAGAACTAAATGTCAGTAAAAGAGATTGGACGCCACTATGAAGTGGATTTTGTTTACATCCTCTTGCTTTTCCTCCTTTTTCCAACTCTCTGTGATTCTCAGCGGGTGAAGTCGACTCTGGTCTGTCTCTGTGGATTACAGCTGTCAACATCACCACAGCTGGAAACACACATCCACTTGTCTCCAGTCTCAGCACACACACATAAACACACACACACACACACGCACACGCACACACACACACACACACACACACACACACACACACACACACACACACACACACACACCTGTTTCTTCTTCTATTTCAATCTCTCTTCTCATCTTTATAACTTTCTCTGTCTTTTACCCTCTTCTCCTTGCTCTTCAACACTCACGTCTCTCTTTTCTTCCCACTTTAGCCTTTTATCCTCCTGACCGGGCTCTCCATTCTCACCTCTCACCTGCTGTAATTAAGACGACGATCGATCTTCTTTCGATCTTTGCCACGTACAGGATACAGGAAATAGATCTGGTTTCTTTTTGCTCTTGTGACCAAGGTTGTTTGGTTGGCTGATAATAATATATCACAGACTATGTTGTACATATACATATATATCATTTTTTTAAAGATCCAGGTCAAGGTATTGCATATTCAATATTCAAATATTTTTCTTCACATTGGCAGCATAATGTATGCAGCATGTATGTTTACTTCACATTAACTGCAGGCAGGGAGGAGAACAGTTCAATGAAAAGGTCACTTACTTTTTTCTTTTTCCTCAGGTTGACTTTCACGCCGTCCACAGACACCACAATGTTGACCTTTTTCTTCTTGATGTTTTTCACCTTGAACTCATACTGTAGAGAGAAGACAGGCAGAGATGTGTTTTTAGTATTTTGGAAGGATAAAGGTTGACATGAGGTGACATTGTTACATCCTCTCAAAAACTATTTGCCAAGACTTGATGTTGGTGTGATAAGTCATGTCCGCAGGCAAAAAAAAGAGCTTTTTGCACTAAAGGGCAGAACCACAGGATGAAGAAAAGTGGTTTTAAAAGACCATAACAAAAAAATAAAAGCATTTTGTCTACTAAAGACTTCTACATCTGTACCATTCAAGGGGATTTCTGAAAGTAACCGATGAACCGTGGACATTGGTGATCTTTTATGTTTTGTTCCCATGAGAAGTTGCAGAAATCCGAACATGAGGATTGATTGTGTCAGAAATTCAAAGCTGTTCAAGCCTGAGATTGAAAACATCAATGGATGGACGACCTTCCGCAACACTAAAGGATAAAAAATGACTGAATATTGAAAATGGTTTCCAGGTGAAAGAGCCACATGTCTCGTGTGCTGTTACATCACAGTAGTTCTTTGTGCTGCGTGACACACAGACCCACCTGAAAATTCACAATTTGTATGAATTTGCTGCCGCTCTGTCAACCACCAGTGCTTTCCAGACATGTTTTCCAGTTGTCTGTCTCATGCACATCTGATGGAGTCATGAGCTTCTGCATTAATCAATACAACTGTCTGCACAGACTGAGTAACAGCTCGTGTGTCATGCCGAACCTGGAGAGTATTTTTAGGCTTCGAGTGTATTTTCCTCCACTGTATGTGCATCATTGTGTATTTCGAAATATGTGTGACCTACACTCAACAGTGTAGCTGAACACCTCCAGTACACACACACACACACACACACACACACACACACACACACACACACACACACACACACACACACACACACACACACACACACACACACACACACACACACACACACACACACACACACACACACACACACACACACACACACACAGATGGAGTATTCACTGCTGCTGATCTGATAAACATGCTGCTCTAGCTTCACTTTCAATACAGACACAGTTTTATGGCTTGGTATTAGAACTGCAATGATAAGCAGTTACACAAAATGAATCACTAACTCTTTTGAGAAGAGATTCATCATTTTGACTCATTTTTTAAGAAAAGTGTCTAATACCAGCTTCTCTACTCTATTGTTAGTTGCAGCCCAACTTAAAAAAGGCAAGTTAATGTATAACTTCAGTGCCAGTAAAACAGCAGTAATACAAAACATTTCCCTGTTGACTAAAAAGGCTTAACTTCTCAGATGCATCGATATTTCACATTCTCTTTATATAATCAGCTAAATATAAACCGTAACTTAAATATAATACACACAATATCAAGATGGACACTTTAATATAAACTTAATTTACCTTCTAATTACACTTCCCATAGCATTTAACAAGCTGTGACCATCATACTGGATGTTGTATAGTAATTAATGCCAAGAACTATATGCCATTCAGCTGTAGAAGGACGGAGGAAAGATCCTTTAAAGCTAGCTGGAGAAACTTAATGACCATTAAATCTTGTTAGGAAAGGCTCTTAATACCAGCCGAGTGTTTGAGTTTTGGTGTTCCTATCCATTCGGATTCAACAGTCCACACACTAATGATGAACAGATTTGTGATAGAAAATGACAAACAGCCCGACTGACTGAACACAGCAGTCTGCAGACCTCTGTCACAGTCGATTTACACATCATAGATCAGACTGAGACAGCTTCCGTCACCTCCACCGCCTCTAATGGAGCTCTGATCGCTGTCAAACAACAGCACTGCTGCAGGCAACCACACTAAATACTGTACAGTAACATGCTGCAGAGCGTTGGCACATGAAATACAGAGCAGGCGTGAAATGTGTCTCAAGTGGGTTTTATGTTATTCGAGCGATTCTGCGTTCATATTCATGTGCAAGGGAGGACATATGCAAATACATGCGCATCCCCACGGCTGCCAACCTGGCTCCTCTCTACCATTCCCTGCATGTCAATGATATTCTTGAGAGTGGGATGTAATTGAGTTGTGTGGAACCAGCAGTCACGGTAGCCTGGAGGAATATCTGCTCAAAGTGCCGTCTGTGCTGTACGTCTATTTCAGTTCTAGCAGCACTCTCAGTGAGTTGGCTAGTTGATTTCTCGCTGGGTGATGATGTCATTGATGCCTGCACTAGAAATGTTATGTAGAAAAAAGCATCCGTGTTGTGAGCCTGTAATTTCCCAAACACCTCCCAGCCTAAAAATGTTGCAAGAATCATCCCCGTTTGCTCAAATTGAATTTCTGGTCTCAGGTATTGATTCTCGTTGGAAATGTGCTCAGCGTGAGGAAATGAGAAATCCAAACTTAAAAGCAGCCAGTAAACAGACAGAATGAATTCTCAAGATGAAACTCCACAAAACACTAAACAGTAAAACAATTACTTGACCCGCAGTTTAATGAAGTCCTTCAAACTTTCAAAAGTAACCTTGTGCTATCATATTTTGGGGTTTCTGGCAGCAGTTTTCTGACAGCACTTTAAAAATCTGCAATATCACACAGAGTTGGTATAAAGGAAATTCATGTATTGCACTTAATTGAATTCAATCACCTCTAAATCAAATATTATTATCATGCGAATTGTAGCTGCCAATCACCCTCCTGCCCTTCTTCTCTTCTCTTTGTAAAGTCACACTGGACTTACTTGATTTTTGGCTCAATTTTTCTCTTATTTAGCTGCTGCATTAAGGCACCTGATGTTTAATACTGCACTGAAAATTCTTACTTGAGGGAAGTGATAATGAAAGAGAGAAAAACAGGATCACATTTACATAGATAACATATTCTAGGTTTGTGTAAAGATGACATTAAGAGTACAAACCTAATAGGAGAGAATTGAAATTAAAAAACAAGGGCAAAGCCACGGGCAAAATAACCTACATAACTCGGTACTGAATGGATACGACATAACAAAAAAAAAAAATCCCTAATTACAACAAGAAAATAGGCTAAAATGATCACAATAACAGCCTGAATGGATGACATGAAAGGAAACCAAATGTATTCTGGTAAGAAAAGACTAAAGAAAAGACTACCGGCACTATTTGAAAGACCAAGACTCCCCTGAATAATATAACGATAATGGTTTTATACCCTATGACCTCCAGTTTCAATTATTTAATCTTCCTTTCCAAGAAATCAGGTTTTTTCATTGATTTTTGCACAGTGGACGGCTGAGAATACAACAATACCCATGAGCCCCGGCTGAAGAAGGCATGGGGATGAATCAGAGTAGTAGTGAATTGAAAACGCTTCATCATTGAATGTGTTGCCATGGTTGCTGAATTCACTTAAAAGTGACCCACAAATTACAAGTAAAGTGATTCATTCTGAAGATTCTGCATTTTATGCTTAATAATTGGCTGTTTATGGCTGAAATGCACCTTGGGAGTTGTAGTTAACTTCCTACCCCACAATTTTTATGCTCACATTCTTGTATCTTCAGCTTTTAACTAAAGAATCAGATGTTTTCTAACACAACTGATTTAACCTGGAGAGTGTCATGCCGATCCAAGCAGTCGCATAACATCTATGGGGAAAATGAATGAGATTTTTACTTGTGGAACCGGAGGCGGCTGCAATATATGTAAAGGTCTGGTGGACAAATGCATTAGATCAAAAACTCCCAAGAAACCAGGAAATGAAAGTAACAGTGACCCAAAAATGATGTTAATAAAACAGATCGACTGTGTGTGGGATTCTTTGGTTTCTCCACAATTACAACAAGCCCAAAATGTGCTTGTTATCATATAATTGCATTATGGTTTAAACATGAAAAGGCTTTGGATTTTTTTTCTTCATTATTGTGCACCCACACAGCAATGAAAATAAAGCCATTGTATCAGCATACATGCAGAACCTGCAATAATTCACATTCCCAGTATTAAATACCAGCAGTAACTGTTTGATGCAGCCTTGACTCCAGTCAAACCTCACAGCCAAATTAAAAAATTAGGCCATTTAAAACGTTCGGCTGCATTTATGCGCTGCTGTGTGTCATCGGGTGCGTTTGTCTGCTTCTGTCAGAGTGTTGACAAAGTGACAGTGTGTGTATAAATGGCTGCAGTCTAATAGAAGGTGACAGAAGCTAGAGCTCAGGGCCTCGACAGCAGCGCTTTGTGAAGAAAAAAACAAAAGAAAAAACAAGTCGAAGAGATTTAACAAAGGAGAATTAATCAGCTCTTTAACGCCGGGTTACAAACTCAGCTGACTGTGATGCTGCACTCCTAACTGTGTGTGTGTGATTGTTCATTGACTGAAGTAGGCGGCTGATTTGACTTAATGTTAGTACATGCCTCCATTGTTTTTCCTTTCTATGACCATTATAACACAAACTCTGCAAACACTAAAACATCCAGAAAAATAAAGTCCTTCACCAACTTAAAGACAGCATGTAGAGGTTTTTGTGTGTGTGTCCGTCCATTGTGTGTGTGTGTGTGTATGTGCCTCCATTGTTTTCCCTTTCTGTAACCATAGTTACACAAATTCCATTGCAAACACTAAAACATCCAGAAAAATAAAGTCCTTCACCAACTTAAAAATATGTAGAGCTTTTTTTCCCCTTATGGCTTTCAAGACCATTTTTTATTCTTTTTTCCCCCTGTATTAAACAAAATCAATGTAAAATAACATGTTTAAAAACAATAAAACCAAAAAAAAAGAGGAGGAAATAAGAATGAATAATTTCGGAAAAATATCTTATTGCAATTATTTTGACTGATATTGCAATTGTGATATCATGATTACTATTATGATTAAATGATTGAGCCGTGGTTTTTGTGGGGATCTGCACCAAATAAAGATGTTTTCCTACGTCTGTAGAACATGATGTACAGGCCAGGACTTTTTTTTAAAGCAAAATTGGGCCTCTTGTGATTTTAAACAGAATTAGGAACAAGCTCCATTCAAGTTTCCACAAAAATAATAACAACTGTGGATGAGATCGATGCAGCTGTTCAGGTTGTTGTGGATAGATGAAGTTATCATCCTGTGCTAATAATCCCTGCCAACTTCATTGTGGACTCAAAATGATTTTAGAGGCAAAAAAACATACATTTTTACTGATGGTTACGGCATAACAAAACAAAATTACCCCTAATTTCAACAAGAAACAGGCTAGAATGATCACAATGACAGGCTGAATGGATGACATGAAAGAAAACCAAATATATTATGGTAAGAAAAGATTATTGTGTTTGTTAACAATGAAAATCCAGCCTTCCTCTGGCGACACAATCTACAGAGAAGAAAATGTGGCATATAAGTCTAACCACTGTTGATACTTAACAACAAAAGGACACACAATGCTGATTATCTTTATTTTTCTCCCTATCACCAAATCTCATGTTTGGATCTACTAAGAAGTATTGTGTGTGTATCCAAAGTCTGATGTATCTTATTCCTCTGTGCTCTAGAGCTCCGTTTTTTTGCACAAAAACTATTAAAAACACGTCAGTGAGCCACACAGCTGCAAGAGTGATTACCTTAGCTTGTTTAGAAGAGGCTCCAAAGACTAATAACTGCTAAGATTGTAACTTTAAGGAAAGAAACTCCTGTTTTTAATAGTTTCTGGACAACAATGGAGATAAAATACATAAGACTTTGGATACACACACACACACACACACACTAATTGTAAGTAGGATGAGTTCATTCAATAAAAATGTAGAAAATTGCCAGCCATAATACTATTAAATATATTTCCATACATATAGAGCAAGCTGAGGCACCAAGCTGTCATCATTCTCAAAGTCTCAAGTGCATGAATGTTTATGCATCAGAGTTTTACGAGTCTTTTTACGGGCGTGTTGTAATCTACTGTTACGTTAACTGTGCTGCACATGCAACATTTAGGCTAAACGTTGGGATGCCTGATGGATTGAATGATTGACCTCCGCAGAGATGATTACAGCGGCAATTTAACAGATTTTATGCAGAATTTGACTGGCTAAGTATATGCAGCATAATATGACAGAAGGCACTTATCTCTAATAAGCCTGTCTATTCCTGTTTGATATGCCCCCATCATTGAATCTGCATCAACCACCACTCAGCTCACATTCTGCCTTTCATCTTCCAAGATACAGCAGCAGCGATATGATTTTAAGATCACCGCTGCATCTATCTGTATAATATGAGGATATGAATGCATGTAATTAAAATACTTACTAACTGCTGCACTTGAGGAACGGCACAAGTATTCCTCTTTACACCGCTGGCAATTTATTCAGTCTGGCCTTCTTTTTTTTTCTTCCCCAAATGCATCATCCACCCTCCCACACCAGACAAGGTGGGGAGGGTGTTTTAATGAGCACAGATGACTTCTCACGACAGACTTTAGGTCATTTAAGATAATCCCAAATGTCTCTGGTAGAATGGCCTCATGAACACAAACATAGAACACTATTAAAAAGCTCATTTCGACTGCAGCCTCAATAATAGTCGACACAAAGGCAAAAAAAAAACATAGACATTTGTGAGATGCTGATTCACGCTGGAGGATTTTGCACATCAGGTCTGAAAAAGTTAGGTATCAAAAAGTTACTATGACATTATGTCTATTGCTGTATGTTAACAAATCAACTCTGAAACTGTCTTTTTTTGAGTTACACCCACTGGAGCAGCATCTTCAGTGAAGATATGCCATTTTCCAGGATTTACTAGTTTCCTTGGGATGTTCCCGAGGGGTCTACAGTGATCACACTGGGCTGGACGCCTGAGATGAGCTTCAACTGCTGAGCTCGCTCCATGGCCACAGGGGGAGGATTTGTTTTTGTCAAAATACCAACACTGCCCCCTAAAATGAGGAGATTCATATTTTGTCAGTTGAATCGCTACCTTTTTTTTTTTGAAGCCACATCATTTTTTAGAGAATAACGCAGGTTGACATCATGACAGGCTGGAAACTATTACAGATTATTGTCTCTAAATGGCCCAAATACATAACTGTGTGTGTTTCCTGCTGCGTCTCTGGTGTTAAATGCAGCAAAGTCGGCTAAACTCCTGTTTAAACACATTCATACTGTAGAGTCTCTACCTTCTTCTCATCTAATGTCCGATATTATCGACTCTTCTGTCAGCAGCCGGGCACAGTGCAGGCTCTGAACTGTGCCTGGAATCCTAAACTAATACTACCATGCACATTTCGTATTTCTCTGACTGTGTGGAGGTTGACGTTTTCACATCACAAGTGACATATGAGGCTCATGTAGGCTGTCATATCAGTTTAATGTGGGGCAGCTGCTTTGTTCGTACTGTAACTGCAGTAATTGAGTAAAGACATGAATAATATTCCTCATAGGAGGCTGAAAAAGAAGAAAGAATGAGAGAAATATTGATGGATTCATTGAAAATAATCAGATTTAGTGGCAGCCCGATAGCTCAATTTTGACATCGGACAAACATAGCTCATTCTCATCGAGTTACCAACACAATATACCACTATACTTTGTTACAAATCTCAAAGTGTGTGAGGTAAACCTGGTCTCCTGTGAACAAGGATGTACTCCTGCGTGTGGCCGCTTACTCGTTACAGTAAACAGGATTTGCTTACGTGCAGCAGCAGCATTTCGAAGATGGACCGCTTCAGTATGCCAAGCGGTGGCAGGATATTAGCTTGCATGTAAAAATGAAATGAATACTTAAGTCCAAGAATAGGCTCATCCATCATGCAAATAAGTCAGTCTAACATTTGCAGCCACTATTTCCTGATAAACAGGTCGTTATTTCCTAAAGGTCCTTACCACCTAAACCGCTATAATCCATCATTTTGGCAACAAAAGGATGCAAACACACCAACACAATGGCGTCCCTCAGCAAGCGGTGCTATTTTCCTCTCACTGAAATATCAATCGAGAGGCAGGAGAGCACAATAAAAGCATACATTTCTGTTGATGGCTGCAATTCAATAAGGGAGGCTGAATGTACAAGGGGTAATAAAAAAGTTTCAAACACACACACACACACACACACACACACACACACACACACACACACACACACACACACACACAGTACACCACTGAGGTCAATGTGACTGTTCAATAATCTCAGTGCAGCAGCTGAGAGGGGTGTTTGTGAAGCTAAAGTGCCTCTAGTCTGCAGTTAGACACGCTGTTTATTTATCTCACTGACAAACACCTTTTAAAGATGATTATGGTGTTTTTGTCTTCCCTATCTTGTCCAAATTGTATATAGGGGGACGCCGTTTCGAGCCCTGCCGGCCTCCACCTCCTCCGTCTGGACACACGTGCACAAACAAACACACAAACTCGGCCAAGAAGCTCCACTTATGGCTCAGGCAAATTTGTTCCAAACCGGTGCCTTTTGAGCAGCGGCGTTTCTCCCCCCGGCCAATCACGAGTACAGATCCGTCTCAATGACTACTCCGCAGAGGACAAAAAGGATAAAAAGGAGGGCTGTAAAGAATAATAGAGGGAGAAGAAAGGGAAGACAAAGAGAGCGATGAAGGGAGGGGTGGGGTGAAGCGATGATATAGTGAGAATATGAAGTTTAATTAACAGCTCAGATCAGTGAAAGTCAAGGTTTCTTAAATGGGCAAACGTTGGCGTTGTCATTAGCTGCCTGCTCAACTGAAATGTGGATTCAACCTTCAAAGAGTGCATGAAGTTCCTGTCAGTACTCAGGACTACGTTTTAATGCAGGTGCACTGCTAGATTGTACCATTTTCTCTTCTTTCTCATTAATTCAAATTGCATGTTAAACCAAAAGTCCATCTAGTAGAATAACAATGTTGAAGTACATAGTATGCCGATGGTCATTTGTGTCCTTTTACAACATTACATGTACATTAGTAGGAGGATAATGAACTGTGAATAACTTATAACGTATCCTATATGGCGTACTGATGTACAGTATTTCCAGTATTCAGCTTCCTTGATTCTTTCCCCACATTCTGCTGTGTCAGACGAGTCATTTCACTGCTCTTTCTCTATTCAATAAATTGGCACGGCCCAAATATCAGCCGAGACAGGCTTATATGACTAAAATACGGGCATTGGCATTTAAATTGACCAATTGCAAGTAACTGCTGGACAGAAATGTCAAAGTTATGTTTTAAGTAATTTGGAAACTTTCTCATCCGGAGAATATTGACAGGTTTATTTGTTTTTAACAATAAAATGTCTGACTTTTATATCAATCTATATATGTGATGTGTTTATGTAACAGATACATATTGGCTAATATATCAGCATCAGACTTTAGACTCTTAAATGTCTGGAGGCTGAACTACTGAAGCTAATAATTTGAATTTGAGTGTTAGTCTTTTAATACATTTGAATTAGTGTTTTCTTTTAATGAATTTCTCCCAGTTTCACATAGCAGGAAATCTTCCATTGGCACTGGACATATATAACAACCATGAGAACAGCCTTCAGTAGCATAGCTATCAATTATTAAATCAATAATATAAGAATATAACAGTATTACAATTGAAGAATAGGCCTAAAGTTATGTTCAGATAAGTTCAACAGTAGAAATACGGTGTTCACATTACAAACTAATCCACCAGGAATGTGCACTTGGCCCAGCTAGTGCTTTGCCAGGTTGTGAAAAAGGTTGAGCAGGGTTCAACGTTTCTGCTTCACAACACTGCAAATGAATGAAGCCAGTCGGACTAGATTCAGTCTGAACGCAGCCTAACACTTTCCCCCAGGGGACAGCCGGCGGGACGTCCTGATGAAGGAGTGAACGAGGAGAAAACCAACAATCATAGCGGGTTAGTGAAAGAGCCTGACTTCCACAGCTACGATATAAAAAGGTTCGCTCTCTCTGTTCTTCACCACGGGAAACAACTAGAGAGCTCCTGCAGTGAGAAGTAGAGTCTTCTTTAGTTCATCTTTGCTTGCCTTCTTCACTTTTATAAAACACACTATCAGATTTTCTTTCCTGTTTTATTCTAGGTGTTTCTGACAAGTCCCCCCAGTGCTGTCACAGTATGCAACCTTAGCAAAAGAAAAGCACAAATATTGACTGTAAAAAAATAAACAGAATACATGGTGAAATTTTCAAGTTATAAAAAGAGAAATGAGAAAGCTCAATGCATGATCTGTGGAGTCTGAATCCAGCTCTAAGCTATGAATAGGGATTGATCCTGTCAGATTCAGACCAGATATCATCATCATCTTTTAAATCCTCTATTAGTACAAAACACAGTGATTAAGCTCAAATTAGACTGAAATCATGACAAAACAGATGCTTTCTGAGTATAGTGAGCATAGTTTGCTCTGCTTTTATTGTGTTCTGCTTATGTCACTGCCAAAACTGCCTTTGGGCTAATTCTGGCATATTTAGGGTAATGTTTATTAATATGCATCGTCCCTGACAAATAAACTAATACAATGAAATAAAAGTATAATTGGGTAGTTAAAAAATAATGAAAAAAACAACAAAAACAAATCAACATGTAATTCAATCAGTTTATTTAGAACGCGACTCGTGTATCTCGATTATTTGTAGAATTGAGTTGATTGAAGTGTCGTCAGGTTAACATTGCTGTGAGGTAGTTTCAGGAAACTAATTTAAAAAAGCTTTTTTAATTAGAGACTGAGAACATTGAATATGAACAGACTTATTTAGATTACCCCTAGGACTGTGTATCGTATCAGACCTTTAAGGTATCGACTGAAATAAATCAATACCAAGTAGTATCGAACCATCTCCCATCAAACGATACCTGCAATTGATCCTTTTTGCAACCAGAACGAGAAAATGTGACTATTTGTATGGATTTGCTCACATCTAATCAATGCAACATGTGATTGGTCCACTGCCACAGCAGCTATGACCCGTCTGTGGTGGTGAATTTGAGTTAGCACGCTTAGCATTTCAGCAGCCACAATGCCACCTAAACGCTCTAAAGTGTAGTCTACACTACGCGCCTTTTTAAATGATACCCAGCCCTAATTATCACAAATTGAGATCCTTAACATTTTCCCATGTTAATTATGATGAATGAAATGTCAGATAAAAGTAGCAACCCTGCAAGTTGCACCTGTGAGTGTTCATGATTTACAAGGATACTATAATATCTTCGAACCACAGAGCTGCTGAAAGTGTCTGATGCGTTTCTGCCAATCAGAGAGTCTTGACATTTATGTGGCACTTTACACAGATCTACTTTAAAATAAAAAGAGAAGAAAAAAAAACAGGTCAAGTGGAATTACAGGCTTTATTTGTGTGTGACCAGTGCTGTATATCCACTCATCTGTGAAGAGCTCCTGCAGCCATCTTCTGATTAGACTACAGTACCCACGTCAACTCCCGAGAGACACATTCTTTCTACACTTCGAACATCACTACACCAGCCACAAAGCTTTCATCACTTTCTCCCTCTCTCTCTCTCTCCTCTATGCTGTATCAACCTCCTAAATTCTTTTTTTTCTTCTCCTTTTAACTATCCATCTTAATCTTATTCTTTTACTGCCAGCCATTCGGGTGGATCTGTTCATTTCCCCCTCTCTTACCTCTCTGTCATTTTTTATACCTCATAGTTATATTGATAGAGCGTCGAGCCCCTTGTGAGCCACTCTCTCTCACTTTAACATATTTTTTTCTAACATTTACACTCTCTCGCTCCTCTCGGTTTCTCTCCCCCTCTCTTATGTTTCCTTTCAACGTCAACCCCCCCCTCCCCCCTCCTCCCCATTTCTCCACAGGCCGATGCCTGATTCAATCTCAAGCAATATTGTTTATGGAGAGGCATTTCATTTTCCAAAACCATTTGTGTTAAAGACGTTACAATGTCCGTCCCGTTTCATCAATCTCGGAGATGCAGCGGTGTCTTTGAGTCAAAGCCAAAATTTGCAGCTGAATATGTTGATATATGCTGGAACATGACGCACCAACACATACCCACACAAATGTACACACTCGCCTGTAGATAAAACTAATAGGTAAACCATCTGTTATAAAACTCCTACGTTAGATAGAAAATAGTCCCTTCTGAGTATGTCACGTCACACAAGTAGCTGGAAAAAAGGGAAAAAAGGTCAAATAAATTGCACTCCACTTACTGCACTTGAATGTTTGAGCTTCACTGTGCACCTCACCTTAAATCTGAGTGCAACACAAGTACATATGAGCAGGATTTTGTGACATCACAAAAGTTGTTTGGAAGCCAATCAGGGTCCAGTATGCAACTTACAAAAGAGTTGTGTGGAAATGTAAAGCTTTCAGTGCACGAACACTGAGAATGGAACAGAGCGGCTAGATGAAAGGAGGGATCATTACATGGAGCGGTGTGTCCTTGAATATACAATTGCATCCAAAAGTTTGATTTAAATAGAAAATAACACAAAGCAGCCTGTATAAGTATAAATAAGTCACTTTCACTGTCTGTCCTCTACAGTCACTGATTGATGCCAACAAAAAAACAGTCTGACTAAACTGTCAGCTGACTAAAGGAAATCTATCTCTAATACAGTTATAATAAGACATGCATGCTTCCAAAATGAGGTCAGGTGCAGGGGAAGAAATATAGTTACTGCATATATGTATGAATGTACACAAACAGGTTCCTAATAAACCAGACAATCTGTTTTCTCTGGTTATTTGTCAATGACTACTTTCAGTCTTATTGGAGTTGTGTTAAGTTGCTGCTGATGAAAACCCATTACTTCCGTCTATAGTTGCTTCATATTAAACTAACTGTAGGCATTTATAATGAAGAAGACTGAGGAGATTAAATGTGTTTATCACTGAGTTAGCGCAGCCTCCTTGGCGGTGCTATTCTTAAACCAAAACATGTTTGACACAACAAGATCTAGAGATATTTGGAGCTATTTTGGCAGCGAACCAGTTTAAAATACTGTAGAGAGGAAACAGAAACAGCCACAGTGATGATGTTAGATGAAGATGCGCAGACAACCGGCTCTTAAAAGGTAAACGTCTTTTACCTTGCCGTTGTGTACAGTGGAAAAGCATTTACAGTGTGCCAGCATTGCTCCAGTGCTCGTGGCAAAGCTAGACACAACTACCCCAAAAGGCCATGAAAAAAAGCTCTGTACAGTGCAGGTAAACACACCGATAAATAAACAGAACCACAGCTATGCCAGCAGCTCTATGAGGGTAGGAAAAAAAAACGTTGATATTTTTCCCTTAGTTACTTTGTTTGTACTAAAAACAAAGTACAGATGAGCCTGATGGGAATATTATCTGTTTGGTATTTTGGTTAGAAGCCAAACAAATATTTTTACAAGAAGTTTTTTTTCCATTCATCCTCTAGGGACGATGGCTGTCACTACCAAAGTCCAGATTAATCCTTCCAGCAGTTGTCATTTAAAGTAATAATGTCAACTTAATGGTAACACTGGAGGAAAAAATCTGGATCGTCAAAGTCTGGAGGATTCATCCACCAGGAAACAGAAAAGTCTGTATAAAATGTCATGACAATCCATCCAGTAGATATTGAGTTATTGGAGTCGGGACCAATTTGGTGGACTGACAGAAAAAACCTGAATAACTGCGTCCATCATTTACCAAGACATCTTTAACCCTCCTGTTGTCCTTGAGTCAAGGAAGGAAGGGAGGAAGAAGGGAGGGAGGAAGGAAGGAAGGGAGGAAACAAGAAGGAAAAGAAAGGATGGAGGAAGGATGGAGGGAGGAAAGAAGGAAGGAAGGAAAGTAGGAGGGAGGGAGAAAGGAAAAGAAGAAGGGAGGAAGGAAGGAAAGAAGGACAGAGGAAAGAAAGAAGGGAGGAAGGTAGGGTGGAGGAAAGAAAAAGAGAAGGAGGGAGGGAGGAAAGAAGGAAGGAAGGAAGGGAGGGAGGGAGGGAGGTAGGAAGGAAGGGAGAAAGGTGGGGGGAGGAAAGAAAGAGAGAGGGAGGGAAGGAGGGAAGGAGGAAGGAAGGAAGGAAGGGAAGAAGGACAGAGGAAAGAAGGAAGGTAAGAAAGAAAGAAAGAAAGAAAGAAAGAAAGAAAGAAAGAAAGAAAGAAAGAAAGAAAGAAAGAAAGAAAGAAAGAAAGAAAGAGGGAAGGAGGAACCGTCAAAACAGACGGGGTCAATTTGACCCGGGAGGACGACGCAAAGGTTAAATGTCTCCAGTGTGAAAAATACCAAAACTTCTGCAAGCAAGTTTTGTCTTCAGGCTTGATGGATTACACTTCCAAAGACAATTGGCACAGTTTCCTGTTGTGAAACAAAGGGACATTTACTTTGCTCAATTGTCACAGCAATAATGCATAGAGAAAGACTCTCAATGCTGTCTCTTTGTCACTGTCTCCTCTTCTTAGCTGCTAGTTTTGCAGTTTTTCTGCCTCACAGACTGATGTCCTTTCTTTCTTTCTTTCGACCTGTTTTCTCTGAGGTCACTCGTCTGTGCCTGTGTTAGAGACAGATACGCTTCAAAAGACACCAGATGCTTATCGTGACATCTGAAGCACCAGGGATATCACGCTCTGTGTATCACCTGAGAGTGAGAGATCCCTGTCAACCCAATCAATACCTGTCAGAATTACTCGCTAAAGCACAAGATGACGATCAGACTGTTTTTTAAAATAAAAAATCTCTCCAGCTCGTCCATCTTCTACCAATGCTTCAATGGATATACTGCTGTTCGGTTGGTGGGTTTATAGTAAAATTGATTGATACGCTACTTGTTTGTTGGAAACTGAAACTACAGCTTCTGATAAGACAACTGATTTCAGAAGACAGTTTTACAATCAAAGGAACAAATGAAAGTAAACCGCCATAGACATTCAAGCTCATTTCAGTTCCACCTTAAGGAGCAAGAGATGAGTTATAATGAGGTTTTCTTTGCTCTTATTGAACCATGTCAGAGGAGAAATCCCTCTCTTCCCCTTAAGGATAGAGAGACAAACTCAATTTAGAGGCAGTTGGTCTATCGACAAATCACTTCCAGCCCGCTTTCATTTTCAGGGCCCTGCTGTATAAAAGCTAGAGTGGCTAATGGCCCTCATTGGTTAGAGAGATTACAGCTTTCTCTCATTCATGCCAAATGAAAGTAGAACCAGTGACTATGCCAAAATGGTTTAGCGCGTCATTTTATTCTACTCCCCTCTGTGTAATGGTGTCATGGCACACTACTAAAACGAGATTTGATTTAATGGAATTATTTATAAAATTGGACAAAAAAATCAAATATAATCAAGGCTAATTTGAGGCCAAGTAGCCACTTTTTCGAGCCTGAAACAGTGATGGTTAAGTAAATTGAATTTAACATTTCTACAAAAGTGTAAAATTTAAGATTACTTTTATTACTGCCTCATTATATTGTAATCGAACATTTGCCACACCACTACCCTGAATAGCGATTGTCCAATCATAGCAATAGCAATAGCAATCGTAATCGTAAGCTGTAGCAAAAGGGTGGTGTCTTTTTCTACTCGTATAACCAAGTTCTGCTAAAGTCTGAGGAATGGACTGAACTGTGTGTTTACCTGCACCAATGTAAGCATATCCAGCTAACTAGTTTACTGTCTAAAGTAGCAACACTGACTTAATGTTATTGCCAGGACCTAGCAGCGTAGCACAAGCTAATGTTGTTTTGTGGGGTTAAAGGTTAAGACAAAGCCCTGTTCAGGACTGAGACAGCAGCTGTATGGTATCCACCCACTTCATGCAGTTCGGCTATATCAGATCTTACAGTAATGTTAGACGCTCTGTCCTGCTCTTTATTGGATATTGAGAAGTTTACCCCAGCAAATGCTACCTGACATAGCTTTATATTGGTCAGATTCATTGGTTAGTCATCATTCTTAAAGCCTTTTCTGTCATTAAAGTGAAAACACAGACAGTAAATCATAAATCAAACGTCTGTGTCCAAATATGTTTTTCAGTGGTAAGCTAATAGGCTACAAGAACTAACTAGCCTCACCCTTTAATACAAGAACAACGCTGCTCCTTTATTTATGAGGCGAGGGACATTTAGCCTCAGTCTAGTAGGCTAATGATATCCTGTAGATAACCATTAAGTGCATATTTAAGAACCTTCTGCATATTTTACATTTTAAAACAAGTCAGCTCTCTAGCGTATTAGCTAGCTGGCTAGCTGCAGCTGATGTAATCTGCTGGTGACAGTGATGACAATGAGATGCCTGCTTTTATCTACATCTATGTGAAATAAAGGACCCCAAAAATGACTCACGTTGCAAACTGCATATGAGCTGTGAAGGAATGGAAACTTTGACAGGTGACAGTGAAAGTAACTAAGAGGGGCGATGCTAACAGAGCTTTCAATTATGAAGAAAAGTGAACCATCTATCAGAAAAGTAAGGTAACTTTCTTGACAAACATTATTGTTTACGTAAGCACCATACAAATTTTAAATTGGAGGCCGAGGTGGCACTTCAGTACACACATTTTTAACAACACAACCTGTGGAGAAAACACAACGGGATGAAAAAAAAGCCTGTAGTGCCTTAAAGGTTATGTAAAAAAAAAAAAATGTTTTCCCTCCCTCCATTCATTTGAATCAAACACAGCAGGATATCAAGAGGGATGAAAAACAGCTTCTGTCTGCATTGCTTTCATTAACTGTGTTATTTCAGTCTGTAAATATGTCAAATTTGAAATAAACAGTTTCTTTATCTCTTTGTTCCTTTATTTAAATGGACTAGTCCCAACAAAAACAAAGCCTTGACAGCACATGTTTTAGAAGTCCACAGAGTCTATTTGGGACCACACATGAAAATACACTCCCAAAAAAAAGTTCAGAATAAAGTGAAAGCCAAGAAAAGCTTTCAATTTATTCACTTTTATTTCTGCTGAAGAGCCTGTTTGTAACTCCAAATACCAAAGCCAATATATAGCCTAACCAGGCTGCTGTTTTTAAATGGGATTGAATAACATGAATCGGGTCATGTTCGGTTAAACCGCTGGCAACACGCTGAGCCAAATGTGTGAATATAGGCGGTAATTATGTAAGACGGTGGTGATTTAAACTGTCTCTTTATCTACTCCGACCTCTTCTGAAGAAAGTAAAGAATCTCTATCAGTGAGCTGGTCCAAAGAGACACTCATTACCATGTCTAAGGCTGCCAGTCATACCCTACTCTCATTCATGACACACAAATGACATCCTTTGTGTGTATGTGTGTGTGTGAATGTTCACATCGGTGGGACTGTAGTCTGCCCGACAGACTACAGTTGCTTTAATATGGGGTGGCTGCTCGTCTCTGTAGACATTCAGGGTTTTCTTTTTTAATTTTTTTTTATTATTAAAGTCTGCAGTATGGCAGAGAGGTTTGATTCTTTCACCATGCAGCTAATAAAAGCTTTTTATTCTAGCATTGGGCCCCTTTTATTACTCAAACTCTGATGGACTCAAGGCACTGTCTGCAGTCTGAATAAATCATGCTGGCAGGCTAAGTGAAAAAAAGGGAGAGCACAATGGGAGCAGAAGGAGATGGAAGCAGCAAAGGATAAATACTGAGACAAGCCTTAAAAAAACAATTCTGCATTTTTCTTTTATTATTTGTTGTTTTTCTGCCAAAAAGTTTAACCTCTAAAGTTTTTTTTCTGCATAAGTAGGGCCGCTGCTTTGTTTTTAAGGCAGAATGAATGAATAAAATGTAACTTAATTCCACATTTCCACACAGGGATTTTTTGGTATTTCACTTGAACTTATCCAAAACTATGACCTCTAGTCAGTGAATGTTAAAAGGCTAAGCAATAATAAAAACACTCCTTACCACAGGAGAACAATGCTGGACACCATGGCAACCAGAAAAGAAAAGGACCATACAGGCAAAAATGCCAGTTTTGAAATGTTTGGTATTTTACTTTGTCAGTACCTTCAAAAACAGTTACAAATGACCACCAAACATACATATTAGCCATTAGTCACCCCTAAGGTATGTTTAAGGTTTGGTTTAGTTGATTAATAGATCAGTCAGAAAATGTATCTGCAACTCTTTTAATAATCAAATAATCCTTCTAGTCATTTTTTAAGCATGTATGACAAAAAATAAACTGCTTTACACTTCTTAAATGTGATGATTATATGCTTTTGTTTGTCACACCTTACAGT
Organism: Scomber scombrus; assembly: GCF_963691925.1. Lineage (NCBI taxonomy): Eukaryota > Metazoa > Chordata > Actinopteri > Scombriformes > Scombridae > Scomber > Scomber scombrus. The sequence goes on along the minus strand of NC_084977.1, from coordinate 28,975,366 downwards.
AAACTGAATATATTTGGACTGTGGGCTGACTCTTGGATATTATAATGACAATTTTCAATTCATTTTCACACATTTTATTGACAAAAGGATTAATTGAAGATTTTGACTGCGTGGGTTCTGTCCAAGTACTGCAGCTTCCTCCCACGGATCAAAAACATGCCGGTTAACTGGTTAACTCTAAATTCCCTGTAGGTGTGAATGTGAGTGTGAATGGCTGTCAGTCAGTATACCATGTTAGTCCTGTGACTGACTGGCAACCTGTCCTGGTCAACTGGGAGCCCAGGGCAACCTATCTAAAGGATAACTGGTATAGAAAATGGTTGGATGGAGGATTTATTGATCAATCAATTTTTTAAAAATGTTAGTTGTGGCTTTGTTTAAGCTTAGGCAGCTAAAACTATTTGATTATAGGCAAGCAAAGATTGTGGTCATGATTAAAACTATACACAGAAACATTACAGTTCTTATATGGTTCTCCAAAATGCTTTGTGGCTTTACAAGTAAATACTATTGACTATCATAGACTTTTAACCCTTTTAACGCCATTTAAACAACATTTGAAGCACTTTCAGGGTTCTCAAAAGTAATTTGTGGATCGAAAGAACTATGTTTGATTTCAATTAGCACCTTCAATCTTTGGTGTTTACTTCGTTAAATCTGGAAAAGATTGTGGTTATGGTTAGGAGAAGCCAACTTTGACCAGTAGGAGATATTTGATATGACCAGTAGTCTCCAACCACATGAGGGTGCTTGTCAAGGAAAGCATAAACATGGGACATTGTTCATAGATTTGTGTTTGAGCAAACAACAGATGCTTTGGGGTTACTGGTGAGGACAGTATCCAGGAAAACATAAGTTGTCATACCCCATTGGGACTTGGGTTGTTGATTCAGAACATCGTGGTATCCTGTATGGACACTGTTGTTGAGCCAAGTTGTCAGGCGCCACATCCCCTGCTACTAGCATTCCTCTATATCACAGCGTTGTACCACACATTGGACTGGAAAGCTCAACAAAAAGCCAGCCAGAGAGTTTGGACCATTTTCACTTCGGGACACAAGAGACCAATGCCCGAAGCACACACAAAACAACACTCGCCAAATCTTTGTATTTACTAAAGCCCCGCACGGCAACTTTGATCCCCTTCACCTCAGTACAAAAACCACACATGTACAGACACAAATGGAAAAGTAGCAACATCAGACGGCAATATCATTTACAGGGTGGAATCTCTGCTCTTGACGAGGGTGGCCTTGGCTAGAATTAAATTAGCAGTAACTGGCTGACTGTCATGATAAAGCCCCTCTGAAGACACAATAAAGGATTATCGCCTCTTCCAGCTTTAATTGCCAGTTTAATGAAGTCGCCTCACAATGTACCTGACAGGCCCTAAAGGCGGACATCCTATTTGTACACATCAAATGAACCACAGGGTGAAATATTAGTACCAGAGGCGACTGCAAAGTGAAGTTTACATTCATTAGATCACTCAAAGTGGATCATATAAAAAGTGTCATGTATCTTCAGTACAACATTATTAATAGCGGTAAGCTTGTGTTTTACAAGGGCAATTAGCACTGGATTAGCAGAATGTCATTGCATTAGAAGAGGAGTCAGCTTCCCCTTTTGCCGATAAAAAGTACAATTAAGGTAGTATTACAAGGGTAGTAGTTATTTGGGGAAATATCAACAGTTCAACAGTGGCACCTGCCAACGATTGAAGCCTGAAGAGTTCCTAGAGGCAGATTTATAGCAGCTTAATGAGCTGATCTTACACTGACAGCCCATTAGGCCTTGGGTAAATAAGGTTTTGAAACCAGAGAAGGGATTTCAACACACAATTGTTTAATCAGAGTTCTTCATCGCTTCTTAAAAATGTACCATGCCTTAAGTTAGTGGACCTTTTCTGCACTGTGTGGAGCTGCAGCATGAATTTAAATGAGTTGAAATGAAGATGGAGTATATGTTTGAATAAGTAATGATAATATTTAATCTCCTGAGTCAATACATTGATGTAGGGTAGTGTTTACAGCTCCCAGTTCCAGTTTGGACATGTCTGCATCAGCTTAGCACATCCGGATTTGGGGATTTTTCTCCGAACTGTGAGTGTTCTGTGATGTGATATCTTCAAGTCATTATGCACATACTCAAAATGATTCAAGCCAGTCACAGACTTACACATTCTTAGGGGGATTTCAACATTTTGAAGTCATTCCAGTGTTGATGCATGGTTAGGATCATAATTATCCTGTTGGAACAGACCAAATTACTGCTGCAATTTAACTTCACTTATATTTCCAAGTAGGTCTCGGAAGGGTTTCGCCTGTGCGTGGCCTCATTCATTATAGCCGCTATCTCCTCACACTGCTCAGAGTCACTGCTGCTGAAATGAACCCATACAGCGTGACACTTCCACCAGTGGGTTCTGCATTTGAATGTTGAATACCTGCACCAGAGTTGAATGGGATGAATACTACCTGACCCTGCTATCATTTGTGAGGATGTTCCAATCAAGCTTATTCAACCAATACTGATCACACATTGAAAGCCATTATTACTCTTTGTACAAACATTTTAGGCTACTAAGTGTTTTATTTGTTGGGAGGGTAGAACCTAGCTTACATTAGTCTGCTGTATTGCATTACATCAATACAACTTACCAACAAACCTTTTAGAATAAATATATTTAATGTGTGGGCAATCTTTTTATGAAATGAGGTGGTTGTTTTTTGGCTATGATGTTTTATTATTCAAGATATTATGATATGTCTAAGCCAGGGAAATCATGTGTAATTCAGAACATGAATCATGGCTGCATGACATTTACATGTGCAGGTTTTATGGCTGTCGTATCATACAAGCTAGCTCACTGGCTTGACTTACAGGTCATGTAAATGGAGCAGAGACATGGTTAATATATCACTTACACCTGTGCTTTTTCCTGCTACGATGAGTCATAATGTCTGCAGTGAAAAAAGGTCTTTCCCCGACCAGCGCTGAAAGAAACTGGCCTGTTGTTTTTGAGACTTTGAGATGAGTGAAATTCAGTCACAAGGGATCGACTTATAGTTTGAGGCGTTGTTCGGCAGTGGATTAATGTATGCGTAGTCAAAGCCCAGCAGCAGTGGAACAAAAAGATGCATCTATTAGCTTGACAAGAAGTCATCTAATGAATGCAACAACTCCAACTCTGTTTTAATGACTACACTGACCTGACATGACTTTGATGAAAGCATGTAATCTGTAATTTCTTGCTTTGTTCTCCGTCCTGTGTAGTAAATTAAATGAACAATCACAACTGCATTTTAACAGCATAGAAACCAGAAAGAGTCAGGATGTCCTACAAGTAATCAGGTACTAAAACTGGTGCAGTGGCTATGAATGACAATATGCATTAAAACCAAGCTGCATACCAACATTTACCAATAATATATCAGTAACAGTGGGTCAAAACTAAAATATAGGTTTTGAAATACTACACTTATATTTTACAATTGACAAATGCAAACATTTATTGAATGAGTAACCTCCATTGAGAAAAATGACAAATGTGTGTTTCCTCTTGTCTTGTCTTCCTCTTGATGCATGTGTGCAACAAATACACTTTATAGGTTTTTTGTGTGTGTTTTGATTCCCTTACTCCACCAAACTTGCTGAGGAAACAAGAAGACAGGACGGGAAAATAGAGCTGAATCATCAATTGTTCGTCCTGGCAAAGGCTAGTAGCTCATTATCGGCCATTAGAGTTGTTTGGATGTGACAATGGCTATTATTTACCTCCGGCCCGCTAGTCTGGAAATGTGAAAATGCCTGTTATGTAACTGGCTATCATTGTTCCTCACCACTTACATGTCCTACAGCTTTGCGGTATGATCTGCTATGATTTGTCAGCACTGCTGTTTGCATACTGGGTAGAACATGGCACCAGTGCTTTGAGGTTTCAGAGTTTAAATCGAGCCCAATCAGGCTAATGTGAAGCACTTTGGTTGAGAGCCTTAAACAAGTTGCTATATGTCCAGCATTGCAGAAACTTGCAAACTTAATTCACTTGAAAATATCTATCTCTGTGCAGACAATTACTTTTCTTGCATGAAAAAAAGCTATTTCTTTCTTTCCCATCATCCACAGTTAACAGGGACAGCAGTAGACGGCCACTAGGGTCAGTACTTCAGCTCTGTCAATAAAAGCTCCTGCTAAAAGGCGTACAGTAATGTGGGCATCAGACTGATGACCACAGCATTCCAGCTCCCTGCAGAGTCAAGAAAATTGTCTTTTTATTGTGTTGGACTGCCACTGCTGCCACTTGTCAGACAGAGGCACACACCCTGCAGCAAAAAACACCAACTGTGATACATGTACACACACACACACAGGCAGACAAATGTGAAGGCACATATATATACACACACACATACAACTAAGGGTTTGGGATTTTCACAAAAAAAGACAAAACAGACACACACATGAAAAAGAGGGATGCTTCAGGATAGACTTTTCCCAGCAGCTGCTCCTCTTCCATTGAGATTACTCCACCAGAAAGCCCAACAAAGCCTGAAACAACCTGACAAGGGAGGAACCTCACAAGAGAGCCGAGGGGAGCTGTGGTATCTATCATACACACACATACAGTGCATGTACTGTACCAGCTCAGTGTCTCCTCTGCATTGCTATGGATATTCACTATAGGCAGAAGATTTCCCCTGTTCTTGCTGTGCAATCTTATCTCTTGATATTGCACCAACAGCCTGTACTCACCTTCATCTACACAGCAGTTAAGGAGGACCTGTGTGATTACTGGAGCTGTGGTGAGCTATGGCCAGAGGCTCCATGTTCGACAATCTTATCAGCTGCACCACTTGTTTTCCAGCAGGCGAACAAGTGGAGAGAAGGCTCCTTTGGTAGAGGAGCAGAAGGCGTTCTTCAGCTCTAACACACAAACTGAAAGTAGATCAAATTCTAAATAAGGGCTGCAATTATTTTCATTATCAGCTATCAATTATTTTCTCTCCGAGCTCTGACATTTTTAGCACTTGTTTTGCCTGAGTCAGTCCAAAACTGAAAATGTTCATTTATATTCTTTTGTTTTTTCTGCTTGTGTAATTAATTGATTGGCTGAATTTCAGCACTATTCTGAAGTAAGACTGAAGTGTTAATTATGGTGATATCTGCTCTGGATATTTCCAACTTGTAGGTCAGTGTTGGTAGTTCTAACATATTTTCCCTTGTGTAATTTGTTTATAGCATACTCAAGTAAACAGCTTCTTTTTTTACTGTGTATCCAACACAAACTGTAAACACAAAACACATGTTCTGAGTTAAACTCGGACACTTGTTGCATGCTCGTTGGATATTTGGTAACTGGTTTAGCCAAGGTGTCCTGTTACCCTGGTTACCTTGGTTACCCCTGTAGTGTCACTGCCATCAAAATGACAAATATTATTGTATTATTTTTGACTAAATACCTCGATATCGATATCAACAACAATATTGTAGTCATCATTATCGGTGCTTTCACAAAATATTTACGCAATGAGATTTCTTGATAAATAATCATCAGTAATTTGGATATAATGAGCAAGTGGATAAAGGCACATAATGTAACAGCTAGAACAGTTGGTAAATTCAGAAAATTACAATATTTTACTGTAATGAAGCCTTTAAAACCAAGAAAAGGCATTACGATACCCAAATTCTAAGACGATATCTAGTCTCATATCTTGATTTTCTATATAATATCGATATATTACCCAGCCCTAATTTAAATGTGCTGTTATTTCCATTGTGAAATGATACCATGTCTTTCCACCACCAACAACTATTTGATTTTTGGTGTAGTCAGACAGCACAACATAAGTTAAAAAGTATTACAGTAAAAGTAGAGGTTTGGTCCCTCTGACTGATATATTATTATATGTGACATCATTAGATTATTAACACTGAAGCATCAGTGTTAGAGCAGCATGTTACTGTTGTAGCTGCGGGAGGTTTTTTTTCCGGTGTATCTGAATTGTACCAAACTTTGAGCCTAAAATTGAGGTACATATCGAACTGTGACTTTTGTGTCTTTGTTACTTTGCCCAGTAGGTCTGACTCACAGAAGATAAATTACGTTTTTCATCTTGCTTCATGTTGTATTCAATTTAAACCATCTCTATCAGCATTATAAAGTTGTAGAGTACAGCCTGTACTTACTATCAGAGTAGAGTTCTTACAGTCCCCGCCATGCCCTAGCCTCAAAGTGTAGTTACATGTTTGAGGAGGCGCAGTTCAGCTGTGATGTAGCTGTTGGAGTAGCTTTGGATCCTATACACATAACACCTTCAGGCCTGGGTATAAATACTGCATCAACTAATTCTTACCAAATACAGAATTTATTTGTGCTGCCTACTGAAACAGATTTGCCCCTGCCCAAAACATGTATTTTAAATGTATTTTTCCTGCTATGCGGTGAAGCAGCTGAAGTCTCAAGTGATTCATACCAGTACAGTAAGTTACCCTGTGAATCAACTACAGCCCACATCCCTCTTGTGGTCAGCTGAATAGCAATCCATATGCCAATGTTGATGGATAAGCAACCTTGATTTTCTTTACTGGTTTCAGTCAGAACTGAGATACCAGTGACCTATGACTGCAACATCTATCAGAGAAGCTTCAGGGGGAAAATTGAGGACAGGAAAAGAAATGTGCAATTAATGACTGTCAATGTCTGCTTTTCAACAACTACGGATATCTCGCCAACATTCAGCCTACAATTAAGAGGGCTGGAACATTTCTGTTTTCAAAATGCTTTCAAACCTGACCTGAAGTCACGCACAAATTTGCTTTCATGCCAATTTCATTCTGGGAAGCAGTTATTACTGTACTGAAAGCTTTGGAAAGGTCTGTAAAAATACAGAGAACCTTTTTCACTTATGTAATATCAAACTCATTATTCTTTGCCATTTAATTATTTAGTCTTTTCTTATTTTTTTTTATTGGTTTATTCAGCCAATATTTCTTTTGAGAGCAATTTCTGTGAGCGCTTCATTTGCATTCCACTGCTCCACCTATTCAATATCCAGATCAGCAATGCAATCAGGGGGATTTCTTGGTCTCATCTCCCTCATAACACACTGTTTCCCCTGTGCCCCATACAAATGCTCCCTCTTTGTTCTTCTACTCCATAGGTGTGCGGCCAAAATTGGATTTCCCTTACATCACTTGCTGCTTAATTCAAACAGAATCTGGGAAGAGGGAAATCCTTTGTCAAAAAAAAAAGAAAGACTTACAATAATGTTGGAAAGAGAGTGAAAAAAAAGGTCAGGCGAGCAGTTTTGCACAAGATTGAATGTGAAAAGTCCAGCACCCTGGAGTCCTAGGGTTGGAGGTGTGATGCTGATAGGATTTCCGCTGCTTTAACCCAAGGATGAGAGGTTGGTAATTGGAAGAAAGACAAAAAGAAAGCAGTGAAAACTGACTTTTTTTGGTTCTTTTTGTGTCTGAAACATTAAAGAACACTTTGAGTTAGATGCAGCTGGAGACTGAGACGAGAAAAGCGGAAACACTCGAAGGCGGCTGTCTCTCTTCTCGTCTGCCGTGCTTCTTCTCCACAGACGGGCAATATTAGATATGGAACGGAGAATATTGCATTAGAGATAGCGATCCTCTGTGATCCCCTCCAATAGAGCAGAATCCAGCTAGATAAGATGTTCTCTGCAGGACTCGTTCAATATAGGAAAATGAAGGTTAAGCCCAGAGCAGACAATGAGAGGATGATATTGGCTTGTGTAGAAAACAAAGCATTCTCAAACTTAAGACCAGTTTCAGACGTTTAATTTGTTTCATTTCTCGAGAATATTCCCAATAACCCATTCTGATTATTATTTTACTCACGAGCAAACATCAACTATTCCATACAGGCCTATCCATTAGCAAAGGGCATTGTAAATATCCCACATTGATGTTTCTACTAATAAAAAAAAAGCAAAGATTAAGGGAGTTATACCAAAGCGCCTTTGTGCAAATTAAAAATTCCTTTAATGCTGCAACATTACTATTCAACTGCTCCACAGAGAATAGAGTAATGGAATTTCTCAGTTATTCTGGAGAGTTGCAAGGGGTTAAGCACGTCTCTCCTCGTCTCCCGTTTCATTACAGGGATTCAAATAAATTCCCTCACATCTGGTAAAGCCAGCAAACAAAAACAGTTAGACACAGATGCTGCTGGATTTGGGGGTGTTAAAACCAAGCTGTTGGCTTCTGGATGCCAGTTCACAGGTTTGAATCCAGCAGTTGTGTTTGTCCAATCAAATGGGTGATCGCCCCGCAAACAGATCCTTTGTTTGCATGAAATTAAACTAACTTTTATGGCCCACATTTCTCCTCAACATAGTGTGTATCAAACCAGCAACAGCGAAAAACAACACAAAGTGAGGAGAGGCAAAGTCGTCATATTTTCCAGCTTGAAGAGGGTAAATTACGAATGAGCACCTCGTATTGTGCACATGCCCTGTAGGGGGGGCGAGGGAGCACTTTCTACAGATAAGCAACTTCCATACTAGTTCCTCCAGTTCCTGTAGACTCAAGCAGTTGCAAATGCAGTTGTAGCCACTGTGACTGTGTGCTCAGCAGATCACGGAAAAGAAAAGAAAAAGAAAAATATATATATATATACATATCAGCAAAGGGAAGCTGAGGCTGAGTCCGACTGGCCGACTGGCAGTTTGCTTTGCTCCTGATATTTGTTTCGGGCTCCAGGGAGTGAAGTGAGGAGAAGCGAGAAAAACCTGAGCGCCTCAGCAAAGAAGAGCAGGAGAACGCTGCCAGCGAGAGCGAGGAAGTCTGAACGCTGCTCGGGCTTCGGCTCAGTTCACCGACACGACTTACTGATGCTGCGGCTGACAATGATTATTATTTTGAGTATCATACACCCACACTACTACACAAAGTATTCATTTCATAATAACATCAGATTGATAGAAGCTACAAATCCTCACTTAGGTTGCTTATATTATCAAAAATATTGATTAATTGACTAGTTATAGCGCTAACGTCATTAAACCAATGTTTCAACCAGCCATTTGAAGTAATAGACGTATTCTCACTTCTATAACAGACACAGTACTTTAATGTTTTTAGTCCTCTTCTAAACAACCTCCCCTCCCCCCTCCTCCATCCACCCTTCCTGTGTGCTGATATGAGTTGGCAGCTATAGAGACACCCCCTCCCCGCCTCAAGAAGCGCTGCTTCCCTATCAGAAAGCACTCTGACACACTGCCAAAGTTAAGATTGGTGCCTGGCTCACATTGTTGACATGCATGCACACACGCAGGTAGAACCACGCTTAGACAGCTCTCTGTGGAACTTCTTCAGACTATAAAACAGGGCAGGCTGGCAGGCAGGCTTGCTCTACTGATACAGGCTCTGCTTTGCGAGGCGGAGTTACTGTAATTGGAGTGTCTTTCAAAGCCTCGGCTTCTCCAGAAACAATGGTATCAAAACTGACAGCATTTGCTGGATTTCTCTTTGTCACAAGCCGATTTTATGCTCTCAACTAAGCAACTACCAACTGAACACTGAAGTCTTTTTTTCTTTTACCTCCAGCAGCACTTGAAGTCAGTCAGAGAGAGTAGCTGCACTCAGTTTGTCAAAGATACCATCACTTTTTAGATAAACAGCTGAAATATGGTGTATGTTTCATATATACATTCACTCATGTATTTTAAACATGAGTATACATTTCAAACACTGATTGAAAGGGTTGTTTCTCTCTCCCCCTTTGTTTCCTGTCTGCGTCTTCACTGCCTAACATCCAATGAAGAAAAAAAGACACTGACTCAGTTTGATCACCCTGCCCTGATATCTTATTCCTGTGATGTCTTCCTTTAGATCCAAATATGCTTCCAAACTTTAATGGACTTTAAAAGGAAAAATGTTATTTTCTCATGTTCATCTCATAAAGAGGCTGTTAGATAAGTGCATTTATGCAAAACACTGGACACTTCCCAGCTTGTCAGCTGAATGTAATGGAACAGAAGCATTAAATTCATCATCATTAAATTGATCTTTAAAGCAACATAAAACTAGCGTAAGCCCAACTCTTAAGAAGACCAAAAGCAATGCTATTTCACAACCTCACACATAAACACTAGATGGATACTGTTATTCATTATGCTCCTGAAGCTTCATGGTTGGGCCCTGAAAGGGGCACAGGCCTCCTTCTGGTGGATCACCACATGACAGGTCTGCTAATATGTCTTAATGAGTATGTTTCAGGACAAGAGTCACGTTGACCCAGTGGACTAGAAGCATGAACTTGGCACACATGAGTGACTTTATCCTTATTTTGGTTTCTGACAAGCTTAATCTGGTAACTCTAGACAACCTACCGGTATGATTTATGTCCAAGGTCTTGTTCTGTGCCAAATAAAGCACCCTTCATTCATTTCAATGAAGCCACACTGAAGGTAAAGCGAGGGTCTCAACCCTGCGACATACAATGCAGCACTGACATACAACTCAATGTCTTAGCCGACCAAACACATTAAGGTAATGCAAGCCTTTTGGGTAGATTTCTTTGTAATGTGATTGAAATAATTGCATTTACCAAGACAGAGCACTAACTGATTATAGCCATTGTAACTTTCTAGAATTGTCTCACACAGTATTACAAACCACTGCAGTGTTTCGGTGTCAAACAAAGTCAGTGTGTGTGTGGACGAACTTTCTAGATTGGGTGTCATCTCCTCACGGGTACCTGCAGCAACACGCCCACACCGACGCAGTCCTTCTCATTTCTCCACAGACTGCGTTTTTTTTGGGTCATGACACCTGTTTACAGACGGTTCCGAAACAGATGGTAGCGCATATATACGGGTTGTTGCAATTAACAGCTACAGCGGTAAGTGCTGTCGTGTATAATCATAGTCGGAGATAACTTTTATTTAATAATTTTGCAAAATTGCTTGTTAAAGATTGAAAGCTTCCAAGATATCTGCAATAAATGTAATTATATAGGTGAGATGCAGCAGCGATTCTGTGTGTGCACAGCATTAAAACGGTGTACTTGGTGGGCGTTATCATTTTTTTGTGTGCATACCTCTCATCATGTGTCTCCATCTCCACCTCAGCCTCCCTCCATTCCCTCGCTTCAATTACATCTTTGCTATTCTCCTACAGCTCCAGCTGTTACCCTCCAGCAACTTCACTCAGTAACTATGGTAACACACCACCACCATCATCACCTCCACCACCACCACCACCACCACCATACTGGACTGTTACTGCCATCCCCATCATTATCTTCAATGCCAACATTGTCGTTGCCGAGATTGAGGCAGGACATCTCTCAATCTTCTGGTCTTAATTTGCATAATGTGACAAATGGTTTTGATGCTGAGAGAGAGCGAGGACAAACAACAAAAAAAAGAAAAAAGCAAGAGATCAGCAGATGTGAGGCTCAGTAATTGAAATAAAAATGGGAACACAGTCTCGCTGGAAAGGTGAGAATGTGTGTATATGTCTCTACATGTGAGTGTGTCTTGTTTCCTCCCAGGAGTTTTCCCCTCTCTTCCCTTCCTGACTCCCATCACTGACAGACATACTTTTTTTCTTCTTCTAGGCGTGAGAACCTGCCTGTATGCGTTTGCCCTAGATGACCTACAGAAGTTTTCCCTCACCAGCTCCGGCTTCACGCTTCACTGTCTCCCAGGGCGTTGTTATTGGCAGCCGGAGCTGAGGGAACAGTCTGGGCTTGTGGAAACAATGTAAACCGAATCCTGCGTTTCCAATCTCGGAGCTAAGACTGGAGTTGTAGGACCGTACGGGCCCGAGGTGCACGTCTTTCCCCATGTCTCCTTCATTCAGTCAGCCACCACTCATTGTGATTGATATTACCCTTATAAGAAAAAGGTCTAAGAAGGTTGCTGAGAAATTTCCTTGGGGAGACACTGAACATATGTGCACTAATTGTGGCGAGGAAACAATTCAGACCATAGGAGTCACTCAAATCTCTCCTTGGGGCCGACGATTTATCACACGTGACACCTCGTAAAAGACTGGGATTACATGAGGAAATTCTTGGCGTGCTGGTCTATATAGGGCTTACACATAACAGACGTGAGGGTGCCTGAATCAGATCCTAACACATACTGTAAATAGACTCTATCTCACTGGTTCTATTTACACCTGTTTACCTTTGTGACGATTGCTACTGCAATGTTTCCCCCTGTATTAATTCTATAAATGCCGCTGCTGCTAAAATTTCACACGATCATTAACATCATCGAGCTACTAGCTACTAGATATTCATTCACACACACACTGTTACAAGGAATTTTTTTTGAGTCATCCTCCCTCTCTTCATTCTTCAAAGGACATGCACGTGAAAAGTACATGTCATAAAAGTAGCGTAGGGTTAAGTGTGTGTGTGTTAAGTGTGTGGTTGAGTGTAAAGATTAACAGTAGGTTGTCAATCTGGCAGTAAATGTACAGTACAGGCTGCCGTGTGTCAGTTAGTACAGTAAAAAACGTGTATAAGACGCATCTTTAAAGCAATATTTTTCAATTTAAAAGTGGTGTGCATCTTATACACCAGTGTGTCTTATTCAACTTTAAAATACAGAGGTTAACATAATGATGTGAGCGTCCACACTTGTGCTCCAGCTGTTTCGGCAGTTAATGACAACAGATAGGCTATTGATGACGAGAAAAATGGTTGTGTGCTGATGAGAAGTAATTCGGGACACTGGTTGCTGTGATTTTTTAGTATTTACAGACCAAACTGATGTTGAAGCGTGACTCGGGTGCAGTAGTCTATTTGCTTACAGTGACGGATCTGATGAAGAGTTTTTGGGACTTGAGTTAGCATACAGGTACACACTGTATTAAATATGTAAAGTCCAGTTCAGTTAAGCAAATAATTACGGGACCATTAACCATTAACCCGACACACTGTTTCAGGTCTAATATGCGTGTTTCAAATAAAAGTAAATTGAGAAAGTTTTGGAGTATAAACGTATGTGTTTATAAATGAATAACTACTGGTGCATTCAAATAAACCAGTCTTTAATAGAAAAGTGTTTTTCCCATTATGAGAGCCCCCAAAATAGACTGTGTCTTATACACCGGTACGACTTTACAGTACATGCTGCAGTTTCTCCAGACCAATCAAAGACTTACATGTTGTTTCCTCCAACTGCTGGAAAAGTGAAAAAGGTTAGCCAAACCTGGAGAGCCTCTCTAAAGGTGACCTGACCTTTAAGATGGACCAGCTATTCTTATTTTAGTGTCAATCTCAGCCGCTTTTAAACAGAGAACAGAGAAATTGTGTGGCTGCTGAGTCTCTTCTGAGTTTTTCCTCAGCCAGCGCCCAGGGGAAACACTGTACTGTTTTGCATTTTAAGTATAATTTGCAGGCTGACTGAAGAACAAAACACATACTTTTATTTTCTTCATCTAAAGATAGGTAGCTTTGATATGAATCCTTGAGAAGAATGTGTCCCTCGTTACCTTGTTTTATTTCTTTCTTCTTCTTGGTTTTCTACTCAGCCTTCTCTTTTTGGTGTTTATCTGTGTGCCAGTATGAGGTCATGCAAACCCCAGCAGGTGTTACTGTGTGTTAGTGGTACTGTTGGGAAATAAAAGGAGGATGAAGAACTCAGCTGCACACACAATATGGAGCTGCTGCAGAGCTACAGGTATCAGAAGGCTGAACAACCTGCACAGAGCTACCAAAGACTGACAATGAAGCCAGAACTGAATGTTGGCCATCTCCAAAAGTAAGAAAAAAGAGAGAAAGAACTTTTTTCTGCTCCCAGGTTAATAAACTTGCTTCTATTGGCCAAATGCTCTTAAACTTATACCCTGCTTACCCATACAGGCCAGTCCAGCAATTTATTTACACCAGACAAACACGACTGTGATGTTAGGCTACTCCTTATCGAGATATTTGAATAGTTGGCATACTGGTAGGAAAGGTGCAGGAAAGGTCATGGAGATCCTCCAACATTTATTTATGGAGCTATGGAGTATGATATGAATAAAGAGACAAGGGAACATTTAAGTGTGGCCTGATTGTGGCACTAGAAAAGTTTTATAGTCAAGTTTCTTACTCTTGGAGGAGTGAACATGTCAATCTAGCTTTTAGTTTTTAGCCATGCTACACTAAATAGCACATGTTTTTCAAGCTAACTAATTAAACAGATGTTTCCACTTAGCTCAAAGCATCATTGTGCCTGAGTGCCACCTCACAGACCCACTAGATTACACATGAAAAGAATAAAAGGGGTTGCAGCTTCAAATGGTGCAGCCAAATGTCTAAAGCTGGTGACCTAGGGAGCCACTGGTCAGAGATTTTAATTCAGCCTAGAGAGCAAATGGAGGGTGATTTTTTACGCCCGCCCCAGTCATAATTAGAGCTCCAATTAGTATTTTTCAGCAAACTCACTGGTTCTCCTGTAATTGAAATCCTATCCGGAACAAAGTCCCCACATTTTAAAAACGTCTCAGAGTTTTCGTCCTTGGGGAACAGCTGCTTTTCCCTCCACTGTATTTTATCACCTCAGTGTGAAATTAGACTTGTGCATGAAAATGAAGAAAGTCTAAAAATGTTTTTTTTTTCAGAATACGATGAATATTTCATTCCTCGCCTCCCCCCTTGTAATGTTAAAACCATCCAAATGAAGCTTCAAGATGTTCAGTCCAAGTTTGCCAAATGTTCTTCGAGCCGTGTCAGTAAGAAGAAAGTCCTCAGCAGAGAGTCTCAATGCTTTGAAGTGTATTATCTACCTGAAATCACACAATAACTGAAGAAACTGAGCTCTATCATTTCAGCTGGCTGTGTACTACACACTCAGGCATCATCTTCCTTTATGCTACACAGTAACTTCCTTTTTCTAGCTTGGCCATGTGGAAAAAGGACACAGTGCTCACTTGAGATACTGGATATCTTGTTTTTATGGAATAACGCTCCTCAAATGTTGTTTCAGAGGCCTTTTCCAACCCAGCAAGGAACACTTCTTAGGACACAGCGTCTGTTTCCTTCATTCCTGTTTAATACTGACCGCTCATATTGTTCACTTTCAGCTTTCTTACTTCTTTTCTTCCCCTCGACATTTAACCTCATTTAACTAAACCTCTTTTCCCATCACCATCTCTGTCTTACCTCTCTGTCTTTTCCCTCTTGTATAAACATCACACTATACATTTTAAGTATCTATGAGAAAAACTTCCATCTTCTTAGTCTCTAATTAACACCCATGAGGACAACCCCCACTCACTCACCTTACTTTTCCTGTTAATTCACTGCAGTTATTCTGATCATTAGCTACCTATGGTATGCACAGTGTCTTCCTATCATCCCAGAGGTGCTTCTCTGTCAAACTAGTCCACAGTCCCTGCAGTGCTGGTGATGTATGGACTCAGTTAATACCCCAACCTGTGAGGAACATTATGGTCGTCCCATTATACAGAGCACATTATTTCTGATACGACTGACTGGCTCGTCCTGATGAGTCCTGTTCTGATGGATGGACTTAAAAGTTTTGGCAATGAGAGGCGGTGATGGGAAATTACATTAGCTGTTGACAAGTTTGTCATCGGGTCGCAGTTCAAAGTATAGTTGAAAACAAATGAGCTGGTCGGTCATAAACGGGTGTTAATACGAGTCCGAGTGGTTTTAAAT
Organism: Scomber scombrus; assembly: GCF_963691925.1. Taxonomy (NCBI): domain Eukaryota; kingdom Metazoa; phylum Chordata; class Actinopteri; order Scombriformes; family Scombridae; genus Scomber; species Scomber scombrus. The sequence continues at coordinate 28,959,705 of NC_084977.1, read as the reverse complement.
CTGGCTTTGAGGCATTCATTCATCTTCACGGTGGAGACAGTTGTTATCTGGCAGATTGGGATCTGACAGGAAACAAAATCTGTTACAGAATAATGAATTAGGCACACAGCTTGAAGGCAAATGCTATGGCATCAAAGGAACTAAACAATGCTGCAACTAGGCAATATTTTCATTATCAATTAATCGGCTGATGATTTTCTCGATATGTTTATTCATCATTTTGTCTGTAAAATGTCAGAAAATAGGGGAGAACGCTGTTATGTTATAATTTCCCAGAGACAAAAGAGTCATGTTATGTTCGAAAAGTCCAAAACTCAAATAAACTCAGATTGCACATGTTTGACAAAAAGCATCACATTTAAGAAGCTTCAAAGATTCAAAACAGTTGCTGATCAATTTTCTGTCGATCAACCAATTGATTAATCGACTAATTGTTGCAACTCTACAGGGAACTAAGTCCTTTTGTTTCCTCTGCATTCGTAAAACTGTAAAGATTAAACAGAGTACATGTTGTTTCAGGTTTTGTTGCTTGACTCTGATGATTGAGTTCTATTTCATGTATGAAAAAGAGAAGTGAAAATAAGTTGCAGCCCTAAAAGTAACTTAAACTGAGAAAAGATGAAGCCACAGGAGCTGTTTGCCTCCTGGTAAAATACCCAGCTGGCTCCTTGCCCAACATCAGGTCAGTATCCACACAGAGCAACTACAGGTCTACTGTTCATATTGAGCACAGCTGCATGCACACTCAAATAGAGAGCTTGTTTTTCAAGTTGCACGAGGGCTCGATTACATTACACAAATCACACTTTAAATCCAATCCAGATAAAAAAGTGTCTTACTCGGGGATTGCTTTGCCAAGTTTGGGAAAAACACAGCTACACACACACAAGGCTCGACCTCATATAACAACAGTCTTCAAAGGTTTATGAGTTTCATTGAAGGGAATTACCATGACTCTCTTCATAAAATGGGTCTTGCCTCTTTCCCGTTCCCACAGGGATTTGTGCTTCCCAGAGATTGAAAACAGGAACCTTCCACATCTCTAACCTGCAGGCATCTAACCGTCGCCGCTCTCACTCAACTCCCACTTTCATTCCCCACCTACAGTTGGCCTGAGCCCGTGGGCACACTTAACATTTTGCTCTGAAGTTATTAGCAATGCAAATACTATCCTATCTTCAATCTATTACCCGTGGTGAGATAAACACGAGAGATGTAACAGATTCGAATTTGATTTTCAAACCTCTTCATTCTTTCGGCATCGGCGGTGATATCTACCTTAATTAACATGATCAGGAGCTGTATCAAGTAATCAGAGAAGAACGGAGGGGGGCAAATGATGTGTGAAATTGTCTCATTTCTCCTTCCTTATTACCTCAAATGTATTATCTTGACTTTTAAAATAATGCATGAGAAGAGTTGGAGTTAAGACTGGACTGAGGTAGAGGGGTACGGCTGCTCAGTAATTATTGCGTCTTACAAAGCTTTTACAAGACACTTAACTGGTTCGACCCCTTCAAATCTGTCTCCCCGTGGCCCTGAGGCTTTGACAGCCAACCTATCATCGTGATCAGTAGGAGGCGGCCTAGACAAATCCATCCTAATAAAGTGCTCCAGTGTTCAAGAGGCTGCTAGTATCCTGCTGTTGATCAGCTCCGCATGACACTTGCCCGGGGAGCCAGACGACCCAGGCGGCACACGTTTTCATTCCACCGATTGGATTTCATTTAGTCTCATGCGGAGATAACTTAGGGAGGTGAATGGATGAGAGCAAGCACTGCCAGACATGAGAAATCAAATTAGTTGCATTTGATTTGAGAGAGTTGCATAAAAGTAACCCAAATAAAACAAAAACCTCTTAAATGTGAAAACAAGTCTCATATTCCCTGAACATGGGTTTTGAGGAAAGCGGAGAATAAAAGCTTGTAAGACTAATAACACTGTGGTACATGTTTCTACCTAATTATAAATGTTAAATGGCTTTCAGGCAAGCAGACACATTTGTTTTAAGACGTTAAAAAGAACTTTTGCAAGCCTTGACTGGGCAGAATTAGCTCCTCAGCCAGCAGAAATTAATTGTGGATGTGAGTATGGCTGCTGGACTTACGGAGCCAAAGAAGGTAAAAGATGGAAATGTACCAACTTCCTCTCCTGGCTCCAGGTCCTAATCAATATTACCTTCCTTGTTGGTCAGGACAGAGGAACACAACGTTATCAAATGATTTCTCTGAAAATACAGCTCTCTACTCCGATGCCAGACACAATGGGAACACGGCTCTGTGACTTAATCCGTTGTGACATTTAATTTAAAAAATATAACACCTAAAGCCAAGTGTGCACAATACAAGACTTTTGCTCCAAATTTAAGTCCCAGACAAAACTCAGACTAATTTTCCAGTTGCAAAAATCCAGAGTGAGTCAGCTTTAACAGTCCTGTAGTGTGAGATGCTCAATGACGTGATCACTTCCTGTTCTGGTCCAGTCTGGAAGTCCTCTGCGAAGTGTGTGGGATGTGCAGTGATGCAACGGCCAATGAATAACTTTATAACAATAAACATCAATGACCTTTCTAACATCTCCTTAGATGTGAATCATGACAAGTTAACTACCCAGTGAGTTAAAACATTTTCAAGCTTGCTGCTAGCTTACTATTTTATCTTCTCTCCGATTCTGGGCAGAAGTACTCTGCGTTGCCATAGAAACTTGGCGTAACAGCTCAAGGATGTAAACAAGTCCTGTAAAAATCCTGTGATATGCGATCCCACATTAGTCCGTCATAAATCGACTAGTGTGCGCACTGTCAACAGGACTGTTTAAAAGACAGTCATTAGACAGTTGTGAGCTGCCCTCCTTGGACAGGTTTTAATAGTCCTGTAGTGTACACTTGGCTTAACCTTCGAAACATATTGCTATGTTGTACCTACTACTTCAAATGTGGTCAGATATCTTTCCAATGTCAAGGCTACATATGCAATTATGATTGTCTGACAAGCTGCATATTGAAATGAGTGATATAATGTACGGTTTTAATTACATTTGGGTTTTATTCTTACAGCTCATTGGTATGTGAGGTGGTGGAGTCTTGCTAAATGAGCCCAGTTTTAAAGACGATAAAAAAAAAAAAATCAAATTAACTGATTGGAAATGCTTTCCCGCCGTTAAATGAAATGAATGAAACTGGACATTTTAAAGTTTTCAGTAATGACAGCTGAGGAACTGAAAGATTAAAAACTGTATCCGAGCCAACATGGTTTATTGGAACTGTGGTGATTCATTTTTAGGGAGGGGGGGGGAAAAAACCACACACACACACACACACTGCTAATGATGTTTAGATGTAGAGGCAAAAATGACTCATCCATTCATGCACAGAAATGTTCAGCCAAATCAGACTCGTGAGTGAGTATCAGAGCTGCTCATTCGCAATCCCATTGACACTTCAGAAGCATTACGAGCTGTTACTATTTGTCTTCTCTTTTGTTTGCCGTTTGCTTCCATGTGATAATATTCACTGTATTATCCATTCATTACGAGAGTTAATTTTGAAAGCTCAGATGGAGACATTAGACGTGTGCGCACCTTGAATGAGAATCCCACCGATGAGGCGACGACATGCATGCAAGAAATGGGTAATATCTACATGCAACATTATTCAACAATGTGGTTTTACATCTCGTGTGACTTATTATAATGTGTTACAAATTTGTGGTATAGGTTTAAAATTCAAGCCGACAAATACTACCTCTAGCAGTCAGTGTAGTTAGGCCTGTGGGAGCGTGTCTTTCCTCAGCCCTATGTTCCCCCACTTTAATAATAAAATAAAGAATTTCACCTGTCTATCAAACATGTTCATAGATGACAAAAAAGGTAAAGGGGGGGCAACAACACGTTATGTGCATTAGGGAATGGCCATACCTGTGCTGTGGGAATGCAGGCCTGAGGAAACATAGGGCCTAATTTTGTGGAAGATCCTTGAGGGAATATAAGGCTGGAGGAACAAAGGGCTGAGGGAACATTGGGCCTAATTTTGACAGGAGGAACATTTCTTAGAAATGGGGGAACATAGGGAGGACCCCAGGCCGGGAACGATAACTACTTTTGTTGGACGATATATTGTCTCAGAAATAATCGCAATAAACAATATTATTGATATTTGAAGATCATTTTATACGACTGATATAATGATGATATAATAGCATAGTAAAACAAGAGGGGCGGTGGGTGGAATTGGAGAATGGGCGCTATGCTTCTGTAAAAAAAAAACAGACTGCCATTATGGGCAGGGACAAAGTTATTTACCTTTAATTCCATATAAGCAGCGCCGCTCGCTTCTGCAGTCTCCACTCAGGACGAACACAGTGAGGAATGGAGGTATCTACTTGCTTAGCCAATGTGACATGAATAGCCTCTAACTCTACAAATTTGCAGTTATGACCCCAGAAAGTGACACTGTTCAGGTGATATGAATATAAGGTGACTTCCTTATTAGGGGGAGGCAGGTATGGGGGTAAGGCTAGATAGTTAGTGGGATGGCAAAAGGGCTAAAAGTGGTCTTTACTTGCAGAAGACCACTGTTCAACTTTCTGGATCAGGTGTGTTTTTCTTATTTCACTTGTGTTTTTCACCATGGCTGGTCTCAGATGTCCAAACTATGATCTATCCCAAACTCTAACCAAGTAGTTTTTGTGCCTGTGTCTTACTAGATCTTTATCACAGCGTTGTCACACCATAAAACATCATTATATTATTAAACAGTTCTTTGGGTCGCTCATCTGGTCCCCATCTGTCCTCTACAGAGCTTTGAAAACACTCGGTGTCATTTTGGGAGTTATTGAAAATGGATCTGTTCTATCATTGGTGTTAGATTGTGTTGTGTGATTCATATTGAGAATGGGGTGTAATTGTTGTAAGTTTCTCCAATGTGAAACATTTAAAGCACGTGTTTAGCATGCTAACTGTGAAAATTATCTATTCCATTAGCAAAAGGCTTAATAAGGGTCGATCAAATCAGTACAACACTAGTACAGAACATTAGCCCCATTCAACTGCATTAAGAGCATTGTTATTTACCATAGTCTTTATCAAAAGGTGATTATACACACTGATAGAGGCTACAGCCATATAATTGCCTATTTTCATTAAGACTTTATTCAAATTATACTACTTGAGATTTCTCTTAATGTGGAAAACAAAAGGAGAAAAATAAAGAAATGAAGAATAGCTCTATGTTAAATAAGTAGTATGAACACACACCATCCCCATCATGATTAATGCAGCGAGCACCTTGAACCTGCAGCTCTGAATCTGTTGCTCCTCTCGTGTCACACCAGACTTAATCAATCAAAGCAACCGTCCGTGATGAAAATCTTCAATATATTTCATGTTGTTTATCGTCTCCGCGCAGCACCGAAAGCCTGAATAGCTCCTGTTTGAAAAGAAAAAAATGAAAACCCCTACACTATGTTAGCTGACATTTGACCAGCTGCCCTGCATTACCCCCAAATGAAAACTCCAGTTGATCCCACTTTATATTTATCAGTCTTTGCTTGTCATTAATAAGGATGCCGAGTTGAGAGGCGGTGAATAATTAAGCGGATAAACCGTCGCTGCTCGCTGCATGGAGCAATTTATCATCATTGCGGAGGTAGAGGAGGTGAGGGGTGGGGGTGCAGTGGATGGGGGAAGCCAGTGGACCATATCCCATCCCCCCTTATTAGCACACGATCAATGTTTTATAGCATGGCTACAGAAGAAGTATAGCATGCCATGGAAAGACCTTCACCATGAGCGCAGTCCTCCCATACATTAGCTGATATTAGAGTCCACTACTGTTCAGATAGAGAGCCACAAACAACCCATTAGCCAACCATGTATAAAGAAAAGGACAGGATGTCTACTGAAGGACTTAAATAAACTAAAAATGGTTTTCTGTGGTTTGGAGTGTGTGTCACAGTCCCACTATTGTTCCAAATAAATGACTCAGACCTTTTTCCTGTTAAGCAGGCGAGGGATTATGTTGTAGGCTGAGACATAGAGAAAGCATGTTGGTTAAGCATGCTGCCATAAAATCCACCTTTTATCATTTAGAAAGCTGCATAGTCATCAATTGTGCTCTGAATTTAAACTACAAGAACTCAACCTCGTTTATATGTGATCATTCAGATCGAGCTACATAATTGAACGTGTCCCTCAAGAGTGCCATGACATCAGTCCACCTCCACCTCAAAAGGTTTTTCAGGAACCATTCAGGGAATATAAATGCCATTGTTAGATTTCAAACAGGAGCGGGATACGCAGCGAGCTTTTAACAGCGGCTTCTTTCTCCGTAGCAAAAAAAAATTCTGCCACAGGTGCCGGCACACTTCAAAGCTCTCTAATAACGCGGGGGGGCTTATGAATATTTTAGTAACAGGTTACAATGTTAAGCTCTGAGGATGTTCTATCAAACTTCAAAACTGTACAACCTGCAGGAGTTCTTAATGAATAATACTTCAGCCAAATTAACTGAGACAGGGAGACGCAAGGTTTGAAATTAAATGTGACTAATACAACTATAAACACCGACTGTGAGACTTTAAAAAGGGAGAGATGCACAGATATGAAATGTCAGGACCAATAATCTGCTGTGTCTAATACCAGTATGATAACTAAAAAATAAATAACAATTTAACCAATGTGAAGAGGACGATTGTTATTTTTTAACATGTTGATTAATTAACACTAGACCTTATTTCTTATTCACAAGCACATATAGGCTACAATAACCATTAGTCAATAGCCTTTCTTTCAAATTGGTTAATGTTCACCTAAAGCTTTTGGCCTCTACTGTGCAGAAAGGGTGCCAATCTTTTAAAATAAACTGGCTAACAGCCCTGTAAAATAATTAATCTTCTCTTCTGACAGGTGGGGGCTGGCAGAGGAAGAGGAGGTTGTCTGTCTCTGCCTGAAAGTCTCCAAGAACTCAAGTAATTTTAAGATATATAGATATATAGAGAGAGAGAAAGAGTGCAAATTAGGCTCATGCAATTAGTGTTTGTCTTTAGCTGGTTCTAGTAATTTGCTATTAACATAATAAACTCTGTATAGGCTGTGTAAAACATACAGATTGTGAATGCAGGCGGAGTGATCAAAAGAAGTCACATTTCTGTAGGTTTATGTTCTGCTTGTTGGAGAAGTGTTTGTTAAACTTCTCGTACCGTCTCCGGGGAGCAGCAGAGAAATCTGTGACAAAGGCAGACATCAGACGAGGCAGATGGGCCGAGATCGAGACGTCTGTCCCTCTAAAATGTATTATTTATTCAATGGATTGAACTGTTCCAACACAAGAAAATAAAACTTTCCTTTTTTTTTGGTTGCAAAACTGTCATTCCGCCTGTGAAAATCTGCCAAATTAGATTCTGTTTGCAGTGTAAAAACAACACAAACATTCAGTGATTGCCCCTCTATATTAACTGTAGATTTATGAGCGCTGCTGCTAAAATTTCACATGATCATTAATATCAATGGAGCGCTAATGATTTTCACTCACACACTGTGTGAGCACGATAACAACCAACATTACCGCGGAATGGCTTTGAGTCATCCTCCCTCTCCTCGCTCTTCGAAGGACATCGACATGAAAGGTACTGGTATAAGAGTGGTGTTGCAAGTGTGTGGTTGAACGAGTGTGAGAGAGAGCGAGTGGCAGAAAAAGTGACGTGAATGTGAGCGGAGGAGAAGAGGAGCTTAGCAGTTAAAGTGTCAATGTACAGTACAGACTACAGTATATTAGATGATAAATGCTGCAGAAAAGTCTCAATTGTTGTTTCCAACTGCTGGAAAAGTGGATATTGTTAGCTCTGACGTTAGCGACAATAGGTTAGCCTAACCTGACCAGGCTCATTTATGGTGGACTGACCTTAAAGGTGGAACAGCTATTCTTATTTTATTGTCAACCTCGAGCTACTCCTACACAGAGAAATCAAACACAGTCTACTGTGCTGACTTCACTTCACTTCCAGGTCTTTGCACTGTGGAAGGAAACCGGAACAACTGCAGGAAACCAACATGAGCACAGAGAAAAACATGACAACTCCTCTCAGACAGGAAAACAGCCAAGATTCAAACTCAGGACCATCATATTGTGACAGTGGTAACTTAAAGTGTGCACATCTCAATTCTAAATCTGGTATTTTGCTATCATAAGTTATTTGTCATACTCGGTTATAAATATTCTGATTAAAAATGTGAAAGCTTTAATTAGAAATCTCCAAATGAGTCCATTTTTTTTCATGTAACACACTTTTTGCTGACGTTGTTAACACTGCACCTAAAGAGAAAGTGCTGTCAGCATGAAACAGAACCATAAGCCATCATTTCCCTAACTTTATTATTTATTTTTTTAATAATAAATATATGCAAAACCATGAAAATATGTCAATAACCCTGCAGCGCCAGCATCTCTTTGTCGCAGCTGTTTCAGGGACGATATCTCATTAACTGCTAATTTCCGCTTTGGAAATGTACATTAGTGTATCAAAGCACAATCAGACTCCGCGACTCTTATTTGCATCTATTTGGATTAAATACAAAAGAAGAACTGCCGCTTCTGAGATATCAATCAGTCAGCACTTTCTGTTTCTCTCAGCTCTGCAAGTCCGCCAGCAAACTGAAAATCAGCTCCGCACATTGTCTGTGAGACTCAACCAATAACTCAACATGTTAGTCACGCATATAATTAGTGTAACAGTTGGCTTCTCATTATATGTGAAGGCCCTCAAATAAAGATGACACTTTATCAACAGGGCAACTAGGATGATGCCATAAGATGAAAGTGATTCTAACCCTAAAGAAAATTATAGATGAAAAGTAAGCTGCTATAAAACAGGCTGTAAATTATCTGCACATATAAGAAGAAATGATGAAAAATGAAAATATTATATGCAACCAAATAACTGGGCTGCACCTAACAATTATTTTCATTACTGTTTTTTCTCCATTAATCAAGTTGTTTGGTCTGTAAAATGGTAAAATGATGACATCCTCAAATATCATGTTTTGTCCATAACACAAATAAAGTTGATTTATTATCATAAAAGTTTTAGTAAACCAGAAAATATTCACATTTGAGAAGTTGGAATCAGAAAATTATGTTTTTTTCGCCTTAAAAAAATTATTCAAAACAAGTTATCTGTAATCACATAATTATATGTTTATGATTTACACAACTGCTTTGATGATGTTTGAGGAACACATTCAGCTCAGTGAGTGTGATCAACAAGTCTCCACATCATATTCATTCAACCTGAGCTCAGTCAGCCAGAGTCGACCAACCAGCCAGCCTTCCTTCCTGCCTGCCAGTCAAGAGTTCACTCTCAGATCTACGGCATCTTAGGGTCAGGCGGGGGCGGCCATTTTGTCTGACTGATGTGAAATGGGCAGTGGCCGGAAGGTAATCCCTCATTGGGACTAATTATCCTGAGTCTCTGGTGAGATGGCAAATTAGAGCAGCTCCGAGGATCCGACCGCAACCACTGACAGACTTCCAGCGGCTCATTTCTGCGACAGCTCTGCACCATGAAGTGTTTTATAAAAGATGTTTTAGAAGTTTTTTAAAAGGGCAGAAATCCACCCTGAAGGAAGTGTGAAGTATAGAAGTATAAAAAACCCTTTCAAACACACTCAACAAAGTAATGTTAGGTGGTGACTGTATAAAGAGACTTCATTCAATGTTGGCTCTGCTGCTTATCTCTATTCACAATCTAAACTATGTTTGGTCTCTCAGCTCTTCTTCCACTTCCTCCACCACTTCCTTTCTTTCTTCCTTCAAGGTCCATCAGTTGTTTTGTCGTGTTCCTTATTTTAGAGTAACAGGGCTTGAAGTACTGCAAAAAATTACTTAAATCCTGAACTGTATTTCTTTGACCCCAAATGTTCGTATCTACATCTATGACGGGTTTTGTGAAGGAAGGGTTGCTGGCTTGATTCCCAGCTCCTCCTGTCAACATGTCTCAGTGTCCTTGAGGGAGATATTGAACTCCTGATGTGTGTAGTCGTGAGGGAGAAAAATGTAAATAGCTTTTTTGGACAAAAGCTAATAAATCCCACGTTAAACCCTACGTTTAAATTTGAACTAAACTTAAACTGTGATACGTCTGACCCTCTGATGCTGCCTAAAGACATCCAGAGATGCTTTTTGATTTATCCAAATTTAGCTTTGATCCAGATCAAGATATCACAACTACTACTACCACATTAACCATGACCTTTTTTCCTTAAGCACTATCTTCAAGTCAAACTTTTAAATTTTCACACGTGATGTTCCATAAAGGGATAAACGCTCTCAAATGTTACTGACTTATATATGTGACCTTTTCTCCTGCGCCTTAGTAAGTAAAAACATCAAAACTTCAGACTCAGCAAAACTATCTACAGCTGTCCTTTAAAGCAGAATTAATGCTTTAGTGAAATTAATGGGCGACTATGTTGATAATACATTCATTGCTTGTCATTTTTCAAGCAAAAAAATCACCTATTAACTTTTTTACAGCTTTTGAACTGTGATTTGCTGCATTTCTTTATCTTATTTGATTGACAGCTGACTGTATTTGGGGTTTGTACTGTTGGTCAGACAAAAAAAGCAATGGTGAGACTTTTTTCTATATTATTGACTATAAACAGACATCTAACGCTTTTCTTATTATGGTGTTGTAATGGACAAGCCTTTTTAGGTCACGCTGCAGTAAAGTTCCTCTTTTAGCCCGAACATGACAACTTAGCCTGCTGAGCTCGTCATTTTTTACAGTACAGTGGGGCAACTCACAGCCTAAACTGACCAGACGGTGCTACGGTCAGGAAAGAGGTATTGTTCTCCCATTTCCGCCCCCCGTGAAATCTCCTTCCTGAAACCTACATATACTTCCTGTACACACACACACACACACACACACACACACACACACACACACACACACACACACACACACACACACACACACACACACACACACACACACACACACACACACACACACACACACACACACCCACAACAGAACCCCCCCCCCACCCCCCCGAACACACACACACACACACACACACACACATATTCCCACGGGCCCTTGTTATGTGTACAGTATGTCCTGCCATGTGCTGGTATTTGCCTAAGGTCCCATGCGAGCTCGACTTTTCAGCGTCTTGTTTTATTCATGCTGTATAAACCGAACATAGGTCTATTGATCTCTGTTGATTTATGGTAATCTTCTGACACGCTGTTGTGCTGGCTTACTTTCAGCGCGTTGTGTTTTCTCATCTGTTAATATGGGACTCGTCTCGGGGTAAACACCACACAAAAAGCGTGTGCCAAAATAGAACAATGCATGTTTAGTTTTGTTCAGTTGACTGACTGACAGAGAGAGATTGACACTAATGTTGGCTTCTTGGGAGAGGAAAGTAATGATCTAAAGAAAGAAAGAAAGAAAGAAAGAAAGAAAGAAAGAGAAAACACGGGCGCAGTAAACATGACTCTTGTTAACCTCTCCATGGTTTAATTATCCGTTAGCGTGGGTACAGGATGCTTTTAAGCTTTTAGAAAAGGTGCAAAGGGTTGAAAGTGTAACCTCCATTTACCAGAGGAGGAGTGATTAAATGTTTCCTTTTTTTTCTTTTCATGTGATGCTTGTCTTCTGCTTCACATTCCAGTGTATTAACATGTGTCTCTAGCTTCAATTAATCATTCAAGACATTGATTGAGCAGAAATGTTTAATCTTCCCAGAAGCTGAGGATTTGCTACTTTTCTCTATTTAATATTACTTTTAATTGAATTTCCTTTTTGAGTTTTGGATTTTTTTTTTTCTGTTTTCTGGCATTTAATGAACAAAATTGATGAATTAATCAGATTTCATATCTATAATTAGTCATATTGCAATATGATTAACTGTATAATTCTCTCTCTAAGACCAGTATGAAGATCTTATAGATATTCAACACGTCCAGTTGAATCCTGAGAAGCAGCAAAAAATCCTCTTTGTTTTATCCTCATATATTCACTTGTTCTTTTCTCTCCTGTTGCAGTAGTTGTTTTCTTTCCCCTCTTTTCCATCTCTCTCTCCTCACATTTTGTCCTTCTTTGATTTTCTCTCTTCCTCAGTGGCAGGCGTGAAGCGATGATCTGCCCTTTAAACGGCTCTAATTTGCACAGCCGGCTAATGGGATAAAAAAAAAAAACCCACATCACTGAAAACAAGCAGCCTTGATCACTGAAAGCAAATCAGACACACAAATACGGGAGTCATACATCTGTTAAATGATTGATCATGCGTGCTTATTGCGTGGTGCTGATATCTGTTCTCTGATGCTGCCTTATCAACACAGCAGCTGGCCTCTGATGACTCCAAATCCACTGCACAACTTGATTCATTAGACTCAGTTTTGTGAAACTTTACTGAAGTTTAACCGAGAGCAGTCGGGGTCTGAAGCTGCGCCCTGAAGTTATTCTGACTTTACTAAAGTGAAATGTGATGTAATTTCATCATGCTGCTTTGCAAGGACGATTTGTGTGCCAAGTCTGAGTCGGGACAGTCACAGCACACCCAGAAAATTATTTCCACACAGACCGAGTCCGTCTTCAAAAAAAAAAAACCTGTGGGATGTCAGGGGAGTTGGGTTGCTGGGTTACTGCAGGTCGAAGAGCCTTAAAGTCAAACCAAACATTAAAGTTTCATGCCTTCACTTCTTTTCTGCCTTCAGCATCAGCTCCAGTAGCTCATACGTCTCCAACATTGTTATTTGAAGAACTTAAAGAGACAATTTCCTGCAATGATTATATTAGTTTGCTTTGCACTTAGTTATTACCAATCTTTATCTTTGCAGCGATTTAAGAACACTAGGGGGGCTGGATATGGAGAAGCAGTGTTCCCAAATTAAATATTTAAGAGTCTGCTGCAAATGAGGCACCGTGAGAAGGTTTGTTATTATCGATCCGGTTGACTCATGAATATGAACTCAAAAGCCAGACAAGAGCTTGTTAACAGGAAATAAATCTGACCTCCTGAACTTGTGTAAGAATGAGTCGTCTGCAGTGCAGCGTGTCAGCAGAAATAACAAAAAGGGACAAAATGTCTAAAAGAATATTTAAGTATGCGAGTGAAGACACACACAAAGAAAAAAGAAAAAATCAGGGAGAGGACAAGAGAATGATAATGAACCAGTGGAAGTGAATGGGAGTAATGAAAATATTACAATCTTGAATAATCACTTACAGAATTAATTGCAGGAATAGACTGGATCACTTTATGGCTTTTTTCTTAAAGAGGTCAATGCTTTCCAATAACTGATTTTTTTTTTTTTTGCTGGATGTTCCAATTAAAATATTGCAATGGAGGGAATGTTAAGCTCAAAGCTTTCTCCCCAACTATACTGACCTATATATTTTCTTTGAGCGCAAGAAGAAGAAGAAGGAGTCAGTCACTTTGAGCGTTAACGTGAGATGATGAATCCTGGCAGCTGGCTCCACGACCTGAACATGACAAAAAAGTGCCAATTCGACCCATTTAGAGCAACAATAGTGAACAGTGAACTGTGCTGCCATCAAAAAGCTGCACTGATGAAACTCATCATCTAACACTAAAAAGTCTGAAAAACTCCTCCTGTGTGGGCTGCAGGGGGGATAAGTCTTATCATATTGGGGAGGTGGCCAATAACTTTCAATCAAGGCATCTGAACCATGAAAATATTTGAGAAACCGTAAGTTAAGTGAGGGTCACACACCATATATTTTAATTAAGGCTGCAACTAATGATTATTTTCATTACTGGTTATTTTCTTGATTAATCAGATAGTTATTTGGGGTATAAAATAGATGAGGTCACATCCTCAAATGTCTCATTTTTGTCCCGATTAACAGTCCACAACCCAAAAATATTCAGCTTACTGTCCCAGAAGACTAAGAAAAAGCGCTCCCTATCATTAGAAACAGGTAACATATTCACATGAACTGCAATGATAATTAGGCCACTAATGAAGCTTATTTATGCTCAACTAGTATCAGTAAAGTACTTCTTTGTCAATATACACATGTTCCTTCACAGCTTGGGGGACTGACATCAAGTTTGCATCTTAAACTGATTAAGGAGTGATTGATGTTTACAGAAAACCTGTTTCTCTCATGAATACACAAGTTATGCAGCAAATTCTCCACCGTATAATGTATTCATCCTCTCTCTCTCTCTTAGTTACACATGTGGTGCAATCATGAAGTTTCTGTCGCAGTGTTTGATATGTTGAATTTATTCAGCAGCACAACGGGGAAGTTTTGCCACCATTTTAAGACACTTATTTTGAAAATTTTTAATTATTTTTGACTTTCGAAAATGTTTAACTTTGACTCACTAAGTGTAGGACGCTCATTTTGAAGCCCCACTCAGGCAGTTTTAAGCAGAGCGACAGTGCTGTGTTTTAATTTGTATCATAACACCTCAGCTGTTCATCAAATCTAGACGTTGTGGGTAAAATTGCCATTTTATAAAAAGCAGAAAAACAGCAGAAAAACATGACCTCAAAAAAAAAAGAAAAAATGAAATGATTCAGACATTTGCAGCACAACAACCAAAGTTATTTTGGGGTTGAAAGAAGGCAACACAGCCGGCGCTCCAACTGAAGGATGTCCCGTTGTCACAGGAACAGTAAAAAATGGCACCAGGGACACAGTGTAGGACATGCGTTGACTGGAAGTATTCTGGGACAGAAGAAAAAATGTTGAAGCAAATTTTAATTATTTGTTATTTGGATAAACTGACCGCGTATGGAAATGTAAATGGTTACTTTCTCACCTGAAAAAACTGTTAAAACTTTATTAAGTGACATGTCAGCAGTAGAAATACAACTTTTAGCCTGGTACAATTAAATCTCCATTATAATGACATTGCTGCAGGTGTTACACTGTATTTGGTAACCCATTACAGTCTGTGACCTGCCCTGATAATCATCTGAATCCTCATGCCAAAACCAACCTAACCAACTCTGCAGCTTTCAGAATATGGTGTATCACGGTGTGAAATGCATATGGTGAAATGCATTCTGGGATACACAGTCAGCTCCAGATGTAGCAAAAAGCCTTCAGTCAAAAAATCCTGAAGTGGCTGAAAAGCACCGGTGGTAGGGCAAGTAAGCCCCCCCGAGGAAATCCACAGTAACTTCCTCCCATGGTTACTTATCATCTGACATCAAAACCGCAGTGGTTCAGCTGCTGGTAAACAGCGACTAACGTAGCGAACCAGCTTCTATGTGACCGTAACACTGAACATAACATCACAAGAGTCCACAGCTAATGTTAGCTAACGTTCACGGAGCCTCACAAGATGTCCGGTTTCAGCCGTTCTGCAGCCGCTAAATCACTGCTCGTGATGTCAAACGCAATATTAACGTCTAACATATTTTAATACAGCTCCATCTTTTCTGTTAGGTGTTTTGGTCCTGAAGCTATAGGGGGATGTTTTGGAAAGCTCCATTCCTGCTACAGTAGGTAACGAAATTTGGTAACGAATGACTAGCCATATCAAAGCAATTCAGTCGGTGTCATAAAAGTATCGAAGTTGGGTACCAGCACTACTGAAACAAAGTTATTAAACTATATTTATGAGGCTATGTAGAATGAAAATAAAGAACAAATAAAGTTTGGAACAACGGTTGTTTAGGTCTGGAACGGCTGAAAGTAGAATTCGGGACACAGAAGGAAAAAGTTCATTTGGAGCCCTGAACCTAGAAGCTAGGCTGGATGAACAGAAAGTACGCTGACCCCATCAAGGTGAGGAGAAAGTTTTAATTGGACTTGGAGGACATCTCAAACTGTGTGATCCATCTTTTCACCAACACAGAAAGACAGAGAGAGAGGAGATGCTTGATAGAGGAGAGCGGTACAATCTGCAGTTGTCTCTGGTGTGGAGACATTTTCCCGAGAGCAAAAATATGAGCAACAGGGCTCAACACAAATACCAAGAAGCAGCTGAGTAAACACGGCAACAGCAATGTTAGTTCATAACTTTCTAATTGCGGTTTCGATATGAAATGAACATGCAGCCGAGAGAGAAAAAGAGTAAGGGGTGTCTGTGATTTTCAGATGTTTAAATCCCCATTAAAACTCAATTGAAGACCAATTTTGCAAAACGATCAGTAACCACACTTTGCTTTATAACCACTCCTGCTAGTTGGCTTTAGCATCGATCACTTACTCAAACTAAGCCACACAAACTTATACATCATTCTTTGAATATATATATATAAATAAATGATATGGACTTAGTATCAACTAGTAGCCAAGAACAAGAAGCTGAAAGTAAGATCTGCATGTTCAGGCCTCTGTAGACTTTTTCATGACCTGAGGAGGAAGCGCTCAAGAGGCAGGGTGGAAATGAAAAAGCAAGATGCAAGAGGCGAGGCGTCAAATTACTGTTCCTCACCTCTCAAATTTGAGCCCATACTGTTGTTGTTTTTTCATTATTCGTTACTTCCAGTGACGGAGTGATGGATGACAGTGATGGATGTCCTCCCTGTTTTTTTACCCCCTCCAGACCAAACTAGAATCAATTAAGTGGCGTGCTCTCCCCTGAGCTGTAAATGAGACAATCAGCAAGATATACATCATGTTCCCGCCTCCCACCTCTGACACTGTGTATAGTGGAGGGAAAAAATGACAGGTGCGTCAGCTGAGGTGAAAAAGCACAGTTAAGAGCAGACAGTGAGACTCTGCATCACTGTTACAGACATAAACTAATGGCCCAATATTTGAGGCTGATACCAACATGGACATTAAACTATTCAACCACTGTGGGACATTATTACAATGGAGATAATGCTTACTTTTATTATTAATCTGACTTTTTCTTGTCTTTTTTTAATGAAATGATTCATAGTTTAGTTGAGAAAACATCATAGAATAGTCAAATAAACCAAAGTGATGTCTACAAATTGCAGACTTTTAATTTTGCACTGATATAAAAATAGAGAAAAGAAACAAATCCTCCAAATTTTGGCAAATGTTTCACACATTGACTCATAAATGAAAATCAACTATCAAAATTACTGTCGACTAACAAATCATTTGAGAACTATATCAACAAGATACATTGATTTAAATGTGTTATTTGTTACTGAGCTGATTAATTGAAGAGATAACATAATTGGGGAGGATATGCTTATGTACTTCTGCCACAGCACCCTGTGGTTCAAATAGTATTTTGAGGCTTTTCCTTGATGACAAAAATACTGTTTTGGATGAAAAACAACTGATTTAATTGCATAATTTCCTCTCAGTGCTGGTTAGATATTCAATTTGATTAAAATTTTAATAATAAATACAATGTTTTACATGATGATGCATCAGATGTTATAGAACCATGTAATCATGTCAAAAGGTTAAATGTAAGAACTGTTGATTTTTAGAAAAAGGGGCTTTTTTTCTGGTGCAGTTTCTGAATTGCTGTTATGCCAATTAAACCAGTGTTAGAGGGAGGAAGCACACAGGAGAGGCATAGAAAGTAGAACAAGACCGAAAAACAAACAACAGAGTTTTAGAGAGAGCAGAAAACAAGTAAGATGTAGGACAGAAAGAGTAATAATGGAATAAAGCATGTTTGTGGTTTTAGGGGGGGGCGGCTTCTCGGGAGGAGTTTATCCACATGGTGGCTGTGTGTGTAAAGCAGGGCTGACAGCAGCAGCCTGCAGCTGTAATGAAAGTGTCTGTGGAGGGGAAAGGGTTTCATTAAAACCATATTGGAGGGCAACGTCATTTCATCCCACCTGCCCACACACAAATACACGGAGTCTCTCTCACATACACACACACACACAGAGTCACACACACACACTCTCTCTCTGGAGGGCTTACAATCTCTATCATCCCATTTCCTTGACTCTGTTTCATCTGCTCTGATCTAAAAAGGCATGGGGATCATTTGAAGCAATACTAGGCAGATGTGTCCTGATACTCACCTCAGCTAGTCCAATTTTTTTTTTTTGTGCATAAAAAATCCGCCAGCCTGTGTGGCGACGGTTACAGCCGGAGGAAACCTTCACGGGAATAGGACGAGTAAAGAACATGAGACGCAGGCACAGCCTTTAATGTTGTTATTATGTTATGGATATACGTCCAGTGACAGTTTCGAAACACTATTAACTTTTCTGTCAAACACCGTTATTACCTAAACCTCCCGTGGCAAAAAGAAGGCTCACAACCATCTGTTACATTTTAAAAGGATTAATGGAAGTGGGGGATATTTTTTTGGCAGACCTGAATTTGACTAGAGGAAATGGAAAAAGGGGAGTTGAGGAGGTTAGCTTGAGGACTGAGATTCAGCAATGGACAGAGGGGAGCCCTGAAATACAACCAAAGGTGGTTGTATTTGGTTGGTGTTTGGATAGGATGCAGGCAGCATTAAGATACAGCGGAGGGAGGCAGATAAGCACAGGAGGGCCGGCTCCTCGGCTGAGACGCAGCCGCAGACGGGATGCGAGTCGGAGGGATGGTTGCAGTGGCGAGATAAAGCCGAGGCCCCGGGGCTGAAAGATGAGGGCAGCTCCAAGGTCAGCCCTGGAGCGGCTGATGACTGAATAACATTATCACTCAGCGCTGGGCCAGAGTGTGCGCCTTCATTTTCATTTCATTTCATGGCTGTGAGGATGAACAGGTATGAATCTGCATAGTTTTATATGGGCAAATGATGCTTTTTCAGGTGTTTTTCCACTAAAGTTCTACAGTCACAAAGCAGCAGTACGGCCTCGACTCAGACTTTAAAGGAATAGTTCACTGCAAATTAAAAACTCACTAGCGATCTACAGTATGATAGTGAGAGCAACTCAGAAAACAACAAATATAGCTGGAAACTAGTTCTAAAGAGACCAAAATCTGACAGTGAAATGACTCGAAACACTTCATCAAGTATTATCCAAGTGTCCTGAGGCCGAGCGCAGTGGATAGAGAAGTCCAATATTAATGTAATTACAGTATGTCCTTCTGTCTTCACTCACAATGCCCTGCTCAGCCTTCAGCAAGAGAATCGAAGAGACTGCTGCCATTATGTGCTCTTTTCAACCTTCAGTTTCAAAAATCATAATATAAAATGTGATACAATACATACTCATCGATTGACCTCAACATAGTCACAAGAGTTTGAGCTGTTTGAAGCAGTTTTAGGGCTTAACTTGCTGTATTGTCTGGCCAATAACATCTCATTGGGGTTTTCATTTACATATAAATGAGTGGCAGTAAGAGAATGATCAGTCCTTCAAAAAAAAACTCCTCATACTTTCAAAATCTGAGATAAACTGATGAAGTCTAAATTGAGTCTTACAAAGTTAAAGCACAAAAAGCAGCAACCAGATCAACTTCACTCTCACAATGTGGGTAAAAGGTAACTGAGTACTTTTCTGACTGCGGGAAAGAATAAGATTACTTTTTAACAAAAAACATAGGTGATAAACTCTTCATTATAGTTGAGTTTTAATCTTTTAAAAGGTGAACTTTTCATAAAGAATAGAAACAAAGTGACTGTAATTCTTTGATATAACAAAAAAAACAGCTAAAAATAATCAGTCGACAGTACATTAGACACAAAAAATGTGCATAATAGTCAATTAATTGCTCAAATCAAGCGAAAATACAAAGATAATTTCGGGTTTTCCTGCCTTTCTCTGATTACTTTTGGTAATAAATGTAATGATTAATCATCAAACACTAACAGCTGAATTAATCTATAATAAAAATCATTATTTTTCAGTACCACTTACAATCCCCTAGTACACTTTCCTAAATAATAAATGCAAAACTGCAAATTTAACGTCTGTAAGCTAAATGATCAGTGTACCTGAAATCAACATGGACATAAACACAGGCACTGTGCACAGAGGGGAACCGTCACTGCTGCTGAGAGCTGAGCTATGAAAAACATGCGAAGTATGCAGGCGGTATGAAGGCAGGGCGAGCTATCTAACAATGATCGAAACTGCGTCGGGGGTGGAGGGAAGGGAGGAGCGGAGGAGCCGGCAGAGGAACATAATGAGGAGAAAGAGAAGGGGCAGGATGAAGATATGAAGGAGAGTGCGGAGAATAAAAGAGGGGACTGAAACAAGAGGCAATGCCAGATGAATAAGAAGGGGAGGAGTAATGGGGGGGGGGATGGTGGACAGAGGGTGATTGGGAAGAAGAGGAAAATAAAGAGAAGGAGGAGGAGGAGGGATTACAATAAAAAGAGGACGTATGAAAGGTAAAGAGAGTGGAGGAGGAGAGGGGAAGCTAAAAGATGAGAAGAAGTGAGACAGAGAAGGAGCAAAAGGAGGTAAGGAGAACAGACGAGAAGACGGTGGGGAGGAGCAGAGGAAGCAGCCGGCGGGAAAAACTTTGTAACGGAGCATCGCCAGACGTCTGTGATGTCTTCGTTTCTCCACCTGTTCCTCAAGGCGTTCTTAAATACTCCACTTTCAACTATAGAAGTGGATGCTGTGCAGATAATAAACAGGTCAATGAAAGCAGAGGGGCGCCGGCCTGGAAGGGACGAAGGAGGGGGGGGGGGGGGGGGGGGCAGCTGGAAGGGGATGTTAGAGCAATCGTGTGTGTGGTCTATCTGAGAGAAGTTTGTAATCCTGTAAAACGGTTGCTGGAGGTGCCGAAAACCTTGTTGTAGTCTCCATCTGACTGCTTGTTCACCTAAAATCCCTAAATACCCGTGTACCGATACATGAATACACCTGCCAACTCAAATATGACATTAAAGACAGACAGCAGAAGACTCCAAACAGACACACATGAGACATCTACACATTCACAGATTCAACCAGCAACAACATTAAAACACCGACCGCAAAATGCCTGCACCCTCGCACCGCAGCAGGAACACCTCAGACTCCTTCGGGCTGCCAGACAAATGCAGTTATTGATTCGCACCCGTTCTCCAGACCAACAAGGTTACTGACAACACAGTGATTGTTTTCATTAACGATAACAACAGGTTTTGGACTGTTGGTTGGAAAAAAACAAGCATTTCGAAGATGTCAACTTGTGTAAAGAGGTTCAATTTACAACAACATATAATGAAAAGTAATGACTTGCAACATTTGGCAATGTGGAACCAGCAATGTTTGGGATTTGTGTTTGATAATTGACCAAAGTCTTCAGGTAATTTTCTATCAGCAGTCGTTTCAGTTGAGAAAGTAATCCTACTTGGACTGCAATGTACTTTCACACTACAATAGGAAACGGTAATGAAGGTCAGCAGCTCAGAATGAATACAACGTCTAACAGTGAAAAGAGACATCATCACTTTATTTCAGGGTGATCTCATTTTTCTGGTTCCCTCGTTAATCAAATGCCTTCCACTGATTAGAAAAGCAGTAACATTTGGCTGCCAGGCTGAGTAGTTCACTTCAACAGCTGAACCATTAGACCACAAAAGCTTGCAGCACATTATACACATGTTGCAGAATAATAAGATACCCTGGTTAAAGAACAGCCTCTGGTAGAAAAAGAGCTCTCCTATTTTGCGATTAGGGGATGAAGCTGCTATTTTGTGCTAAAATCTTTAAATTTTAAGTTTTAAATAGTTCCTTCAGATTTCTTCTGGGTGAATAACAGTCTTTGCAACAGCATTTCTAACTCTACAGGACACTTCGACACACCAATAAAAAGTCATACACATGGCATTTTAGGCAGCTGTTGGAAGGCAGGTTCAGGCAAGTCTTGGGAAGATACCATCGCGTGAACTTTACTGGCTGCGGTCAGGAATGAACCTGCATCATCTCATTATCTTTATCATTATAAAGTGCAACTGTTGTAAAATATTTATCCTAAGCAACTTGCCTCTGTTTAAACAACCATGTCTCCTAGACATTGTTACATTGCAGTACAATATCCATTAGTAATACCTACAGCAATATTTATATATTCCTATGATATTATTACTATGAATATAAATTATTATATTATTATTATAAATACTTTTTAATGTTATGTTTAGGAAAAGCGGCAGCAACCACAGCTTGAAACTGAAGCCAATGCGAAAGTCCAATGAGTCCAAAATTGCAATACCACTGATGGCCACTAGGCTGGCTCCAAAAACGTCCCTGGCTCCAACAGAGCCCCATTCAAATAGCTTTCAACTTCTCTCAAGAAACCCTGAATACATTTTTTTAATGAGTCATTATGGTCTCAATTGTTAATTAGGGTCCTCTAAAAAGTGTGCTGGTGGTCATTTTGGAAGTTATTGCTCCATTAATAAGACATAAAGACGCTTTAATGCTGCTGTGTGAGCGTTGATTGACAGTTATGTCACATGCTGCTCTCCCCAGCTCCTGAGTTGGATTATTGTTGCACAGTTTTGGTAAGTTAACTGTTACCTGCCATATTAATTAGCTAATGTCTGTACAGATCGGTGCTCCTGATTCAAGCATTAATAAATAATTAGTATGCACCCAGTTCTGTGGTGCCGGGTCCACCCTAACCTGCTCTCTCCTCCCTTCAGTATGATAGTCATATATGCACCTAATTTCTAGGAGAAAGGCTTGGTGAGAAAAAGTGCACTGAGGATTGAAACTTTTTTTAGCAAGATAAATGTTCAGCCACACTCAAATCAATGATATCAAAGCAGATATTTTGCTTTTCACAGCAGATGGACAACACAGATCCCCCTTTAAAATTGACCTTTCCTCTACTTCTGAGAGTTCTTTGCTTTGCTGGGCATAGCATCTTTTTCACTGCACCTTTCTATGTTGATGCTGCAGGGCAACCATGTCAAAGTTGCAACCCACTCAGCGCTCCAATATTCCCCACCAACCCTCTAACTCACTGCTGTCTCTCCACCTGGCTCAAGGCACAAACCAGACAGCATTCTCCAATCTGCTGCTGACATTTACAGGAGGGGGTGGAGAGCCAAGTGGTGCGTGGGGTGATGCGCACAGTGTCTGCGTGGGGTGAGAAAGAAAAAACTAAACTAAACACTGGGAGGGAATCCTGCAGCATCTGTGTGCTGTTACATTACATTATCTTGTCAGAGAAAGAAAAGAATGAGGAAGTGAAGCGGTGGGTTGTGACGCATGGCATCTTTGGAAAGTTTGAGAAATATAAGCAAAAACGAAGAGATGGAGGGATCAAAGGAGGTGAAGATGTAATTGGAGTGCAGTTAATACTGCTGACAATTCAGTTTGAGGCCGTTTGCCTAGTTTGTCATTGCCAGCTTGGATGCTGAGGAGGGTGGTGTGTGTGTGTGTATGCTCGCTCCTCTCAAAACAGGCTGATATCTTCATCATGCACAAACACTAAAAGTCCCTGAATCAGGATTAATCCCCCGATTAAACCAGCAGCAAATAAATTGGATATATATTTCACACAGTCATACAAGATTTTCTCTTCAAAACGCTGTTGTAAATGGTAAACGTCCTAAAAATGTATGAGATTTACTGTCATTTATCTGTGGAGTATGCTCACAAGCTTGAAATGAATAAAAAGCAAACAGGAAAATGTCTATATCCTAAATATATTAAGCGTTTTTCTCTTTACAATAATATTATCAGCATCACAATCCTTCCTTCTTCAACCAGGAGCAAACGGGAGGACCTGGTTCTGGGATATTTATCTTCGGGTTATTTAATGTTCCCGGGATTAAAATGTTAATAAAAATTCTGTGGGATGAGATATATTTCGGTGGCATGGCGGACGTTAATTATAAAGAGGGAGGAATCAAATTAAGTCGGTGTCTCCATTAGTTACAGCAGGGGCTGACAAAAGCCCCCCGTTTCTGAGAAAAGAACCCGTGAATCAGCCAAAGTTTCACCCGGCCTCTGATGAAGGGCAGGACAATGTGACGGTTTTAACAGATTGTTAGAGGGAAAAGGACAGCACAGGGGGGAGGGGGGAGTAAGGGGGGGGGCTGGCAGCAACCAACGATATCAAGAGAAGAGAAATGAGAAGGTCAGGGAAAGAGTGAGGAAAGATTAGATTGTTGGGGAGAAGAGAGAAAAAGGCAAAGACGAGGATTTGCATAGAGGTGAAAAAAGGTAAAGCTGCCTTCACGAGGGAAATTTATTAGTGTCTTTAATTTACAGTCCTGAGCTTCACTGGGGAAACCAGACAGGAAATTTGTGAATATATATGTGTGTGTGTGTGTGTGTGTGTGTGTGTGACAAATTCTTGGAAGGACAAGAGTAGCCTGATATTCAGACTGAATGGTCATTTCAGTCTAACACTGTAGCTGTGTTAGGCATATTTGGTGGGGTAGGATTCTTGATATGACCAATTATTTGTGAACAATGTATCCAACTCTGACATCAAGAAGGAGCTGGAAGTAGAACCACTGCTCCTTCATGTTAAAAAAGAGCCAGTTTAAACGATTAGGGTGTCTCATTGGCATGACACTTGGACACTTGCCTTTGGAAGTATTTGGAAGTCCCCCAAGGGAGAAGGTGATTGCTAAGAAGGACGTCTGGGCTACTGAGCTTAACCCTTTTACCACTAGAGCTGCAATCATTTTCTTGATCAATCTATCAATCACTTGGTCTATACAATGTCATAAAACAGTGGCAAATTACTGTTACAATACCCCTTAGTCAAAGGTGACATCTTCAGGTGTCTTATTTGGACGGACCAATAGTCCAAAATCCGAAGCTATTCAGTTCACTATTACATATAACAAAGAAAAGCATTACATCATCAAACCTGAGAAATTTGAGAAGAAGAGCAAAAGACCAAAATGATCAAATAATCATTGGAAAGGCCTAAAAATAACTGATATCTGTTTTTCTAGTGGATGCAATATTCATTTAGTGCTTGACAAACACCAAATACTCAATAAGAATTGCATCATAAACATCACAGTGGAAGTAGATGATGATTAAACCCTAACGTCATGATGAGGTTTTGAAAGTTACCTCTTGCTTGCCTTTCAGATCTGCTGGCATGTAATCTTGTCTCCTGCAGCATTGAGTTGAATAAATCATTATTCTGTTTACAATTGAGTTACTTAATGTTCTTAATTAAGTCTTGCATATTTGTGCCTTTGGCTACAAGCAGCCTCCATTATACATCCCGTAACAGGAAGCGGTTGCATAGATGGCTCAGTAATAGACTTGAAGTCTCAGGGTTTGACATTTTTCACTTTGACTCAGCCTATATAACTCTGTTCCGTCAGCAACTCACCAACTTATCATGATAATAAAGCTAGTTAAGTATTAGCCACTTTTTAAACACACTTGGCTTATATGGGATTTACAGCCTGCCTCCTAAGCTCTTCACTGTACAGGATAAAGTGGCAACGGTGTGTGTGGATAAATGTGACATTGAGCGAGTGCCTGCTGAATAACACATTAACATTTTACCCATCAGGCTCAATTGATCCACCAATCCAATCACCCCCAGCGCAGAAAATCAGGAGTTGAGGAATAGCACCAGTAAAAGAGGGGAGGGTAATGAACCGTGCATGGGTCATTAATGGCTCACTTTTTGAACTTTCAACTGTGACCTTAAGTTGAGAAAAAGGCCTCTGAACAATATCTAAGAGCACAGAGATAAAGAAGAAAGTGGCTGAAGTGCACAAAGACATGCTTTAAAATACTCTCCAAAGATATTCATACACAAGTGTGGTCTTATATCATACTTATAGTCTTTGGCAATTCTTTATCTGCTTCAAAAGCAGTAAGGAGGATAAACAAAATATCCTTTCTCAAGCCAAAGCTCCTCTATCACCATTTCTCAAAGTCAAGATGGTTCAAGATGGTTTTATTTGATTGGAAAAACATTTCCATATTATGCCCAGGTGCCAGACCAGCAGGCTAGACTCCTTCATGTGCTGATGTGCCTGACACTGCAGTATTTTAAACAGGGCCGTGGTGATCATGCATGTCTGAAAAAATGTGGTAACCTTTATAGAATACCAGATGCTCCCACTCTCTAGTTCTGCTTTGAACTGCACCGCAAAACTGATATTCCTGCTTGGAATTCGTCTTTGAGTGAAATTTCTGAAAGAGGTAGCGATGTCTACTGTCGTCAAAGCACAGAACTACAAAAGAAACCAATTTAGTAGAGAAATAATTGAGTATGAGCATGACTTTCACCATGTTGTTAAAAGTTCAGAGCTGAAGAAACTAGACTACAAACTTTTGTGATAAAACTGAACTTTTTTTATATCTTTAAAATTCTTGCACTTTTTACCAGATTGCATTCATTTCCATTATAGACCTACATGGCTGAAGTAACTCGAGAAGTCTTTTACTGTGAGTCTGAGGCTCCCTCAAAGACGTGCAGCGTGATGAGGTGACCCTGTCTTTACATTTTTTCCATTGTTTGTGCACCAACAGTATTTGCTTACAGTATCTGTCAAAGTACACACAGTTCGCACTTCAAGCTTTTGGCTAAGATGAAGAAGACCGATCACAAATAGACCATCAAGAACTTTCATTATTTTATTTACTAGCTTGTTTGATTTAGTAAGAACTTGTGTATTAGGCAATCTCAGGTTTCCTATAGAGTATTTTAGTGAAGGCTTGTCACCTCACTAACATCAACATCTAACAGTTTATTTTAATAGAATAGTAACTTTCAGGAGTCTGTCAAGCATTCACAGTTTGTTAGAGAGCAAACAACTTTTTATAAACCAAACATTTTCTGGTCAAAACTTCTTTAGTCAGCATAACAGTCGACGATCATATTCACCCAAAATATGCTGACCAATTTTAGTTGAAAATAAAGCTGCCATCCGCTTATTAAAAGCAGCATTTGTCAGCCTAAGACAAATGGCACACAGCACTACTTCTGGATGGGGGTCAGTGAACACAATTTAGTTCAGGGAATTAATAACCCCTCTACAACTGTCTGAAGGGCACCTTCACTCAAAATGCAATGCGCTTAAAAGTAAATTAGAGGAAGCTACATTAGTCGAGGGAGAAAAAAACTAATGTCAAGTGTGTAATTGAAAAAAAGCCAGACATCTGCTAATCAGCAAACAGTTATAAGTGCGTTTTTACACTCCTCGTCCCCCGGAGGAAGTTCATCTCATGGTTTATAATGTGATTAAGGTAAACCTGGAAGAGTGTGTGAGGCTAAATGACAGGTACGGATACAACCTGACTCATGAGTGCCGTGTGAGTCCTCAGAGATTATTCGTTCTCAGCTGCTGCTCAGATAGTGTGGAACAGACGCGACATGCTTCTCTGCTGTTGCTGTGGTGAGCGGGGGACTGAACAGAGGCATGTACGGAGAATGGCAGCCAAGTTTGCCGAGCTCTTAATAAACTACTATTGACTGAGTTCCCAGTTGGTTTTTGGCCATATGAGCTGTGGTATATTTCACAGGAAATCACACATCTGCATAGACACTGATGGAAGAAAGTTTTAGAGTAAATTATACTGCTAAACTTTCCATATGTCATGTCCTTTTATAAATATCACATCAATATTACACTGCTAATACTAATACTGATGTCCATTATAACAAAAATAACACAGAGCTCAATGTCCTAGCAGTGGTGAGTAATTATAGAGAGGCTGCTAAGTACCATAGAGCTTTGTGCCGATGAAATGCATTTATAAACATCAAGTTCAGAGAAGAAGAAAAAAGCAATGCATTCAGAGGCAGATAAGTGATAAATGAGAGTGCCTGGAAGTCTTTCTTTCTTAACGCGAGCTATTTCTGCTGAGGAGCACATTTATTAATCTGGGTAGATTCATTGGGAAGGGGCCAAACTTCTATATCGTGTTAAAGTCAATCAAACCGGGACACGTTAACTGTGACTGTCGCTAATTAAAAAGGAAATATGCACAAAACTGTCCAGAATAAACAACACCAACAGATACGTTATCACTTTATGTAACAACGATTGTCTTCATCATGACTCTGTACCTCTATTTTTATGTTGTTTCTCATTTTGTATGATTATATCTCACCTATAACCCTCGAGGATTATATTCTAAACATCAAAGAGACAAGAAAGTGATGTGATACCTGCTGAGAGCAACAGAGAAGTGTAAATACTCTATGTGTGTGTTTTCCTGAGTGCACAGTAGACCATGATATGCAAAGTCCAAGTCAAAAGGCACTAACAGCCATATAATTACTTCAGTGAGTCATCCAGCTAAGCTGCCACAGGTAAATGGCACAACCTTACCACAATGATTGAAGCTTGTTCATGTTAATGTGATACTTTATTGATCCCTGCAGGCTTTTTGAGAAAAGATGGATGAATGAGGTCGCTGTTCACTGACAGTGGGGTGGGGGAGAGGAGGGGGGGTAAGTGGCCTGAGCTCAGGAGAGACTTAGCAGCCAGACGTTTCTCTGTTCTGCAGCTGAGAATGTCATTGAAATGAGAACAGCAGGTCAACCCAGAGTGAGCTTGTTTGCTAACTTCAGGGCTAACTTCCTTCACTTTCACTGAAGCTTGATTCAGGTATTGAGGAGCTGCAGCATGTATTCACTGACAAATAGCCAAAACTGTACACACACACACACACACTACACAGCTATACTGCAAACTTCATACACTCTCTGCTCCATCGCCAACCTCACCACCTCAAATTCAAATAAACTTTATAGGCATCACAGAGCAGACATTTATATTACCAAAGAAAAATAGATATACAACATGCAAATATCAACAAACACATCAAAGTAAAAGGCTTCTCTGCCTCTCTATCTCTATTTCTCTTTCTCTTGACCACATACTCCCTACTTTTTTGCATTAATGGAAGACTGATACTCACTATTTTGGGCTGAATTTCAGACGTTTGTGGTCGTCATCTGTCCATCTTGTTGGCTTTTTACACTTAAAGCTTTTATAGAACTTACAGTAAGGTGTGCACGGGGGAGGTTATGTCGGAGGGGTTGGGCCTCCGAGGCAAGGATAGAGGAAACACTGAACAACTTTGTTTGTAAAAGAAATGTTGTGAGTGGATCTCTTGGAAATAAAATAAAATATGGGAAGACTTACAGTTTGATGTATCAGCTTCAAATGTTCTGTAAGTAATAGTAGTAATTAATTGGGTTGGCATCATGCCCCCACTCCCTCCCCATCCTATGCTAAAGCAGTCAACCTCAGGCAAACACTGATGCTAAACTTTCTTGTATTCTACAATTATGAATGGTCGCCAACATTGGACTTGATTGATTTTTGTCCATATAACCTGGCTCCTGCTGTACATGTGCTGTGCAGCTGAGATTGAGCCATGCTGCTGCTGATAGAGAAGAATACATCACCAGAGCTGTAATTATAAACTAGATGTCAGGGTCAAACGGTAATAACAGGAGCACCACACAACATGATGCTGGTCAGAGTTGGACAGATCACACCTCTCAACCAGCCACTTTAATTACTCTCTTCCTGTTATTACTCTCCTGTGATGCATCATTAAACAGTTGAAATACAGCCTGATCAGTCTGCCTCCTGTTTCTGCCCTTCATATCAAACTACTGCACAACACAACACTGACAATCATGGGACACTTATGTATACTGATACACAGACTAATGAACTTCTGCTGTTTTCTTACCAGCAGTTAATTGCTGGTAAGCAGATGCTTGTTAGCCGCCCGCTAGACACCAAAATGTCCTGATCCCAGCTGTTCAGCAGAGCAGGTGGATGATGAGGGACGGATGAAGCATTTTTCTGTTTCTCGCTTCTACCGACCCCGGCACCGCATCACCGCTGCGCTCCTTCATTCTCCACAGACGCATCTAATCTTCTCATCTCACGCTGTTCAGCCTTCCTACAGTCATTTAACCCAACCAAAGGCAGATTAATGAGAAATTAATCCCTGTAATTTACTGTAAAGGTCTCCTCTCCTTTAACCAGATAAGCTGCTACCGGACTTTGCCAGATGATGATCACAGTAAATTAAATTTATATGGACTTTTATATCACACAGCGTGTTAATTTCAATGCGGACTCCGGCTGACAGTTTTATGGTGGTTGTTTTCCTTTTTTTGAATATCCTTTTAGCCATATTAGACGGTTTACATCATTTATTTGCAAATATTTCATATTCAAACACACGGAGAACATAACTAGAACTGAAATTAGTTTCCCATCAATCGATCACTTTGTCAACACAACATCAATCAACTATTTTGGAAATGTAATCACTTTTTTAGTCATCTATCAGATACGAATCCCACACATCTCTAGTTTCTGTAATTATTCACATATGTGACAGACTAAACAACTAATGAATTATTAGCATGATCAGGTAGACAGTAATAGAATAGAATTATTAGAAAATTTCCATACAGCATATGACCTAATAAACAAAAGCTTTTTGAGCAATGAAGTAAAGTTTGTGTTTTTCCACCTGTGATAAACTGTTTCCCTGTTCACTTCTGGGAACAGTAATTAATCATCCTATCAAGAATATCATGCACGACATACAGTGTGTGTGTGTTGCAAGAGTGTGTGTGTGTGTGTGTGTGTGTGTGTGTGTGTGTGTGTGTGTGTGTGTGTGTGCGTGTGTGTGTGTACATGCAACAAAACTCCACCGGCTCCTGCGGCGCTGCACAATATTGCTCCGCTGTAGGTGACTATTTCCTGCTTTGCCATGTCATTAGTTCGTTATCAGCTACTGGCTCACAGGTGACTCATGCACACAATGAACAATGACACCATACATCAACTGGTTGCCCGGCAACCGGCATAGCACTATACTGACTCTGCAGAAAGAGAAGACGATAAAAATCTCGGAGAAGACGGAGCACTGCGAGGAGTCTCGTTTTACAAAACTTTTCTTTCAGAGACTCCAGAAGCCATCAAGAAGTTTCATGAAAGCACGAACTGGGAGCTAGACGAGTCTGTCCTTGCTTCATTGTCCCAGAAGTACTTTGAAAATGGTGAGCACAGACTGTGCTTGAGGCAGCCAATAGTAGTGTCAGGACTGAGTCTTTTTAAAGCAAAGATGACTTTTATAAGACAAAAGACAAGAATGCTAGAAGAAGTGACTTTACATCTATGTAAATTCTGAATTAAATGGTTTTCATCCACTATTTGTATCCATGACATGAGTGCCAGAGGGCGGAAAGGGTTTCAAGAGGCCTGCAAATCTCTTATCCATGCTGCAACTTACAACTGCTCATCATATACTGTATGCATTTTTAAATCCTGTCTGTGGAAAAACAATCATGTTTTTCCTGTGTGTGTAATGATGGAGTCACTGTCTTTCATTGTTTTTGATGCACACCTACGAATGTTCCTGTTCATTCAACGGATAGAAGGCTCTAATCTGTGCCTTTGCCATGCTTCGTCAGCAACCACTTCCCCAGCGTTTTCTATGGCTGCTTCACAACATAAAAGCCTCCGGCAGTCCAGGGGAGTGAAATCATGAATTCTCTCACCAAAAAGGTCTTTATGATTTTTGAATTTGCTGTAAAAATCAAAGTCATAATGCTAAACACCCGTCTCTAATGGAAACAAGGGCTATGGGGAATGCCCAGAATGCTTGCTTAACTGTGTCCAACCCACATTAAAACTTATTTAATCAGGATATTTAGACATACTCTTTGATTGTTTGGGTGTTTAAATGTGGGCAGCAGTCTCTACAAAAACAACCTGGGTATGCTACTGCGGACAGAAGCTGCTTTCACACAAAAAATGGCTTTCTGAAAATTAAACATCAATATTTGGGCTATTTTAGGTGGCTTTGCGCAAATGCTAAACAAGTCAAACAAATGCTGTCAGCGCTGCTCTCGCACTCCCATGCTTTCCAGTGTGACCTCCCTTCCAAGTTAGATACCTGTGGTTTCCCTCCATTGTGTTGTCAAGCCATTTTCACACTGGAGAAGCCAAACCAAAGCCAGTTTTTCCGCCAACAACAACAGCTGCCATGGCAGCACACTGGGAGGTCCACTTTATAGTGGTGGGTCACTTCTCTGAAAAGGGCAATGAGAACATCTTGCACCTTTTTTGTATTAATGTGGATATATGCATGTGTCTGAGTGTGTGTGTCATATGAAGATACATCTATTTCCCTGCCAGCCACTGGAAAAAGCGTGGGAAAAAATGAACTGACAGCATAATCGCTCCTTATTACCCTCATTTTAGTGTACATTTTTGTTCTTTAAGTCATTTAAATTCATTAGGTAATAAAATAAAGAACATAAATGTGAGCTGGTGTTGCCTGAGTGACCATGTGTACGTCTGGTTTTGAAGGAGCCATCAATAAATCACAGCATACCAACGAGTTCATCAACATAATCTTCAAATACCTCTACACCACTGGCACAACCTGTATTAGTGCTGCTGAGCCAAAGTTGCTGCCAAGCTGGCAGACACACACTACTTTCTGGAGCTGAAAAGGCTGTAAATCTCAGGTTTACACAGCAGAAAGAGACAGAGAGGGGAGGGAGAGGAGGAGGAGGAGGGGGGGTGAGAGATCACACTCCAATGCATTGCTTCAAAGGAAACTTCAAAACAGCGGTGAAGCACATGGGAGAGAAAATCACCCACAGGGCAAATAGGGTCCGAGACAGTAAAAAAAAGTCTGCAACTCCAAGGTGCTTTCATACCCAATATTCATGCCAACTTTGCCCAAACTATATCACTGAAGTTTCACACTATTCTTCTACGGCTACAATTTGTTGATTTGTCATGGCATTTGCTTTGCATTGAGCTTGAGCAGAAAAAAGGTCACTCAGTATTGCACCCATTATTCAAATCATCTGTTGTGTGCACTTGGCATACCATTATATTTCCCTTTTATAGCAGTGGCAGTTTATCCATTAGGGCTAGTGGCCAATAAAGTAACTTTACACTTTCACAATCTCCTCAACTAGGCATGAGAGAAAAAAAACCCAGGATGCAACTGTCTCAATTAATTAAGTAATACAATCCACAAAATTAATCCCTGCGTCTTCCTCTAAGCACCTTGGAGGACAAAGATCAATTGGGATGATTTCATGACATAGGTTGCTGTTTTTTCAATCAAACCTACGCCGAATATAGCACCAGACTACAGTGCATCATATGACACTTCATATCATATTCAACGACACGTGCTTAATATCAAAACCAGCATGTTTTATGAGAAATTGTCAGATTTTGAATGGAGTTTTGTTGAGGCTTTCCACTTACACGTATTCTCCTCATCGCAGCCACGATCTCCACTCGGCTGCTCGGTCGCGCCACATCCAGACTGCCGATGTACTGTTTGTCAACAAATATGACAGGTAGAAAAAAACATTAATGAAACAATGTGTCGCTCAAGCTTTTTAGTCCATTCCTACTCTCCACAAAGTGTCCACTAGCAGAGGGTTAAATCAAACTTCACTGCGCAACTATGCATCAACTAGCTCCAACTTTGTAGCTCAGCTTTGTAAACAGACGCCTAATAACATGATGTCAGCTACCTTTATAGAGTAGTACAGTAAGTTATTAGGACACAGGTTGATTAAGAGTGAACGACCTACATATTTATGGTGGCACAGCTACACGAAGACAACTGCGAAACACTATAACGTTATAAAATAATTAATAATGTCGTACACTTTTCCTTTGAATTTACCTTTGCCTCGAAGTTGATCCCATGCTGGAATGCTTCCTCGTTATGCAACGGGATCCTCAAATCATGCCCATCATCAACGAGGTTGTACTTGGTTTTTGCAGGCATTTTTCCAAGTGTTTACTACTCCACAATACAAGCCGAGAGAATGGTAGAACCAGAATGAATACCAATAGAAGATGAAAACCGTGTCGCTTTTTATAAATGGAGAGTAATCCGACAGAGAGAGAGAGAGAAAAAACAATTCCCAAATCCCCGGTAAGTCAGTGCATGTTCTCCATCGGAGCCGACCGTCCCAGCATTGTAAACCCGGACTCAACAGCAGCCAAGTGGCGGCAAACTTCCTCACCAGTGCTCCGGTGAACTGCTGCCCCTGTTAATGTTCACCACGACAGCTTTAAAAACACACTGAGGCCAGAGCAAACAGCGGCACGCAGGGACAGATGTGTTTCCTGTGGCGAGTGAGTGTGAGTGTGTGTGTGTGTGTATGTATGTGTGTGTGAGTGTGTGTGTGGAAGTTGGTTGGGTCCTGCCTCCTGTGCTGTGTGTGTGGACTACCCACCCCCGCTCCCGCCCCCTACCTCCCCTCTCTCTCGCTCTCTCTACCCCCAACCCCGCACGGAGGGAGGGTGTGATTGGAGGAGTGCGGGGATCCCACCTGTTTCCATTGGAACAGAGGCGCACCGTGGTGCTATGGAGGAGGGACTCAAAGACTGGTACCTGCCCCCTCTTACCCTCTTCTTCCTCCACACACACACACACACACACACACAGCATGCACTGGCACGCACGTACGCATAAGCACACACACGGGAATAACCTGAATTTGTCACTGGTGTAAACAAAGGAGTGGCTACTGTATTATCAACATGCTTTATCTGTAAACTTTGGCTTTGTATAGACTTAGAAAAGAAATGTGCCTGTTGGCTAATGTAAAAATGAATGTCTATTTAAGTGGTTTATTCATCACTTTGTGAGATAATCGCCAAAATGAATTGTCCATAAAAATGGTCATTTGCATCCCCGCATATCGAACTTTAATCTGATCTGCTCCATTGAGAATAAGACATCTTAATATAGCGTCACAGGTGGTGCATATCAAAATCCTCTGCCTCTGAAGTGGATAAAAAGGGAAAGGCTACCAACTAGTGGCCATATACCTGCATGCACTTTTACCTGGACTGCACTCCTCTATGCAAAACTTGAAGGTAACTTTCACAAAAAAAGATAAGAACAAGAAATTATGTGATTCACGTCTTTCAATTATAGGTTTAAAGAGACAGAATTATTGTCTCATTTCCTTCATCTTTCTTTCTGTACATAGATGAAGTCAAAGTCCCTTAAATATCCAATTATACTTTTTTCCATTTTTGCAACATTAGTGGTCTGGCTTTTTGATTAATAATTCATTAAAAAAGGCAGACTGTGAAACAAAAGCTACCTACAAGGTTTCACTCTAGCTGTAAGAGTGGCTTTTATGTAAACGTGTGAGTGGCTTTCATGTAATAATAATCAAGGACTTCTATTCCTCAGTGGATGTAAGGCAAAATAGCAAAAGCAAACACTCCTACAGATTAAAACAAGCACACAGATTCATAGAGAAGTGTCTGCTTGTCCAGTAACATCAAATCTGGACTAAAATGAAAATATTGATTTATACCTACAGCAGTGGGAGTCAGAGCAAAATTTAATAAAGCTATAGAACAATGCTAGAAAAATGGCTTCATAGTGGAAAATATATCATCCTAAACACATTCTGGTTAAAACATACAGTTTATGTTGCCAGCTTTGGGGCGTACAGAATAAGATTTAGCATCCCTCACACACTCTGCTCAAGCAGCTGGAATTAAAGCATCCTTCCTTCCACAAACCCCGGTGATACATGGTCAGTGGACTCTGCAGAGCTCTGTTCATGTTT
Organism: Scomber scombrus; assembly: GCF_963691925.1. Taxonomy (NCBI): domain Eukaryota; kingdom Metazoa; phylum Chordata; class Actinopteri; order Scombriformes; family Scombridae; genus Scomber; species Scomber scombrus. Next base: position 28,924,300 of record NC_084977.1, on the reverse strand, counting down.
TATACAGTTGTCATGTTGTATAATGCACAAACCATCTGTGTCACCCTGGGAGTAAAGATGGAGAACTCCCCTCAAGGTGGTCCCAGGCGGTGAGGGAAAGGGGAAGTGGGGCAGCAGTAATTCACATTCTCACCACCTCTTTTGAAACGTATAAAGTGCTGCTGCTAATGGTGTCCTGAGGGCTTCAGGGAGGATGATGTTGGATGTAATGTACTCTGAATGTTGCTGGTTCAAGTCTTGCATCTGGCTACCAAATTTTGTCCCGTTCAGCCTTCTTGATTATCAATCTTGCATGGATACAGTCCAATTAAAACATAGGCATCATGAAAATGTATTTCCCTTTTGGAACAGACTCAGTTTTATATGACTTTGCCCCAAGTTTACAAGCACATGCTGACATTGAGGCCCACACATCACTTATATCAAGGCATCTCTTTACTCTATATGCAGTATTTTGAAGGATTTCTCCATAAAAACAGTTTTATTAGGCTCCATTTTTTCATTCAGCCTTCCAGAAGTCATGCCCACCTTGCCCTCTTTACAGCAAAACAGCTAGATGGCAGACAAGAACAGCTGCTGTCTGTGCATGAGGAATTATTGTCGAACGCAACCGGTTCCCCCCTCTTAAGGACCCCATGTGCTCTTAAGGCTCTTTAAAAAAGGATAGACAGTCACCTAATCCCTGCCATGTCTTCAAATGCATGTTGATCTGTTTATTAGGGCTCTGACTTTTAGAGCATATGCTACTGAGATGAAGTGAGTTTTGGAGATCAGAGCACGGCAACAGCAGGGTTCTACTTAAAAGCCAAAGAGTAGCTACGAAGGCTCAATGAACTCAAAGAAAAGAATGGCTGTAATACCGTATCCTCTATCTGTATAGAGGCCTTTTTTTGGACCACCCAAGCCTGCTAGCATACCATGTAGAGAAGAGAGAAGCCTTTATCTCCACACAATACCACGGATCCTGAATGAGACACAGTGTGATATGTGTATTAGACAAGTCAGGATATGGATATGGTAAAATTGTAACTTTCTGAAGTGAATGGTGTTAACCTTAATGGTGGTAACCTGCTTTAGGAGTGCATCGCCTCTTTCCCGGTGCATGCTGGGATAGGCTAGGGCTCCCCCAAGAGACTGCACAGGACAGGTGGTTCAGACAATATTGTAAATGGCTGGCTGCTGTTTTAAAGCAGGTGTTCACAGGTGACCTTCTTTTTTTTACAAGGAGGATAATCCCAAAATTGATAGTGTCTGCATACCCGAACATTTTGTAGGACAACCCCAAAGTACTTTTTAAAACTTTTTTATTGTTGGTATATATTGTGATGGCATAGATGAGAATAGTTTTACCCACTTTATTTTATAATGACTTTATTGTATTATTCATTTTCTAATGTTTTATTAATCTTTTATTTTATTTGGGTATTCTGAATTTTTACATTTTTAATCTAACTCTGGTGTTTCCTCGTTGTAGATTTATGAGACATATGATAGAGTTTCCTCAGTCCCTGTTTTTATTGAGTCATTATTTATTTTTATTTTTGTATATTTTGGTTGTGTAACATTACTATGCATGACAAGTGCTACACAAATAAAGTCTGATTGATTGATTGATTGATTTAATATCTATTTAATCTAACAGGTGCAAACAATATGTTGTGTTCATCTAGTTCATCCAGTGCATTTATATCCACTTACTGTGAGTCCCGAGGTTGGATCTTTTGAGGTTACAGCAAAGGGAGGACAATAAAAAGGGAAAAGGAAAACTGCTAGATGACGTAAACATGCAGGTAAAAAAAGTGCAGCTTTTAAAGTATTAAAAAATAGATTTTTCCTCAAGGATACACACAGTGGGTTTTTATGAGGAACACTAAATGTGAACAAAACAATATTTGTTGAATGTTATGAAAAAAGGAACACAGGAAATATTTTCAATTTGTTTGAGACGGTTGAGTGCACAAGCTTTTGTTGCTCAAAGTACTTCAACTAAGATTATTACGTAGATATTATATTCATTTATTATTTTCCACCCAGTAGGGTCAAGAGTGTCCTTGTGTCTTCAGTGGTCCATGTTGGTTCACATGAGTTCAGGCAGACTTGTGCTAAGCAGCCATATGTCTTGAATGTCCTCTTGAGACGATTGTCATACTCTATACTATAGACTATATTCATATCCAACAAACAAGCTTTTCAGAAAAGCTGTTCTCAGTTGATAAACCAGACATGTCAGCCTCATGTTTTAGTGTCTCTTTTCACTGCTAATTTCAGTCAGTGTCAGCAAAAGCCCTGAACCTTGGATACCCTCACCTCAGCATCTATCACAGCCTCAAGCAACTATAAGCACACACAGAAACGAGCGTGCCCATGCACACATATGCACACACCAATTCACACACACACACACACACACACACATGCAGTCTTACACATATTGAAGGGGCCTCTTAAGCTAAATTAATAATGGCAGTTTCCAAAGAATGTGGGGCACACCACAAGAGGAGTATCTGCTCTCCTTAGAGAATTTTAGAGAAGAAGACAGACGAGAAAGGGAGCGTTGGGACAAACAATGACAACAACACATTTATAATTTTGCCCGAGGCTGTGTAACAACATGGAATATTAACTCAATTAAAAATAAGCACTTATACAATCTGCTTGTGATACAATAACAAAGAGTACTAAAGTAACAAAGAGTTGTATCGGTGCACATGCAAGACTTGTTCAACCTTTCATTAATTAAGGAACTCACTTGGACTGCAGTTAAATGAGTCTTCATTGTGTTTGTTGAAACGGAAAGCTGAGAAGAGGATTCATTTGAATGCTTTCATCTGGTAACAAAGTGATGGTGAAAGATGGTCTGCATGGTTTTAGTGTTTTTTAGCTTAATTAGTCTCACAGTGACTTCAAAGAGATAACTCAGTTGTTGCAACACTTACTTCAACTATTTTTAATGCTTTGTTAATGACATGTAGGTCAAATAATCATACAAAAAGGGCCGAGGGTACAGCTGACTCATGTGACCTGGACTGTAGCACAGTTTAAAAGATTAGATGTATGATCAATCAGAAAATTAGCTTAATCACTCAAAACAATGCCAAAGATATGGATCAACCTGCTGAACAGTTTAAAAGTTACAACATGGAAGAATTCACATTAAAAGTCAGACATTACCATCTTACCATCTAACAGAGCAGTCTACAGTCATTTCAAGAAAAGAAACAGCCGTCATGAGCTAACGGAAAAAATAAAGTCTATATTTGAATACATGATAAAGTGATATATGTATTTTACTATTGCTTCTTTCCAAGTATTCTTAGTTTAAACATAGATTTTTGTTGAAAATGTGACAATATCTGAGAAAACCAGTGCAGTCTCTGTGTTGTTTTCAACCAGTTTAAACCAGTGGTTCCTTACCACTTTGGCATGGGATGCCTTAAAATAAAATAGTCTACTTATGACCTCCTATCACAGATGTACAGTCTAACCAAAGAGCATTTTATCATTGTTTCTTTTTAAGATTTGAAGAAAACTTTCAAAACTATTGTGTGTATGTGTGACAAAGACCCCTTCTTAGGTCCTGGTGTCCTAGTCTATGAGTTGAGAACAACTGAAAATGACATACTGATGATCTTAAAGATATATCAGAAAGTGAACACAATATATAAAGCCCATTTTGTGTTGGATATTATTTGCTTTTTAACTTACTGTGCTTCAGAAGGAGGCAAGTTTCCTTCTCTGAACCTGACAGCAACAGGACTTAGACAACAGCAAAAAAAACAAACATAAGCTGTCACACATTAAGAAACTTGTCTTTTTTATAATTTCCAATGTATTTATTCACATGTGCAACAGTGAAAAACAACACATTTCACCACAAGTTTCATCAGACTCACCTCAGATAATGAGTAAATTCATCACTTTCTTTTGCACATTGATTGATTTTGATGCAACACAGGTGTGAATCAGCCTTCATACATAAAACTTTTAAGTTTTTCCATTTTCTTACATCAGAAGTCATGTGATATATATTTCTGGCATATTTTCGCCAGACAGATGCATTATCACAAATGTAACAGGTAGACTAATGCTCTTCATGGCATAAACAAAACAAACATTGCTATTTCATTACACTCCACTGCATAGAGAGAGCTTCAAGTTGTGGAGTCGGTAAAGTGAAACAAAGTAAGGGTGACACCTGGTGGACACATCATGAAGTGCAGAACACTGTCAGCTCCTCTAACATTAATTATGTGAATTGGGCACAACACTGTAAGTTATTCAGGTAAAGTATGTTTCATATTAGTTTCATATTTTGTATGAATTAAAAATATCCAATATCTCAGATAAGTGAGTGAAGAGGCAGTTTCCTTGCCTGCAATGTAATAATGAGGGAACATTCTATAATAATGCTCACATCTTGATGTTATTTGAATTGATTACAACACAAAGAGCTCAAATTTAACAATATTGAGAAATTCACAACCACATATATTGTTCTTTTTCTTGGCCTGTATGTTCAGGCTCCTTTTTTTCCCCACAAAGTGAAAGTTACAGCTTTTATAATAACATTTACAATAATAATTTCAATTGTGTGCAATATTCATATAATATACATATATTTTTATTTCACTTTACTGTGCAATAAGAATATCTGGTTTATTACCACCCAATACCAATATTACTGTTGTAAATCTAAATAATGTAAATAATGTCACAACTATTTTACTACATATTTCTTACTATTATTGTTCTTATAGGCTTTTTTTGTACTTAGTATTTATTGTTCTTTATTCTTTTTCTTATTGCTGCTCTTATATTCTATTACTGTCCACTTGCTGCTGTGACAATGCAAATTTCTCCATTGTGGGACTAATAAAGGAATATCTTATCTTAATTGATTCCAGTAAACATAATTTAAAGTTGATGATGAATAGTGATACACAAAGTCTTATTTTTTAAGTACTTGCCATATCATGAATTCAGTCTAACATGTAAAAGAAAAATAAGTATACAGAAGTATAAAGTTAGCTGCTATATTTACTTTCACTTGGATCCTTCTGTGATGTGAAAAAGTTAAAAAAAAAAAGTAAAATAAAGTCACTTTGTTGCTTGGCAACCAGAAGACTCTTTTATAAACAACACAATGAATTTGTATTCAGCCAGCGTCCCATTCTGACATCTAGTAGGTTTGTTCTTCTCCTCGACTGTTTCATATTCTCTCACAGTCTACCTTCGGTCTTAACAGGCATATGAAACTGTCGCCACAAATCACAGCGGTGCTCCTCTGTTGCGGGTGTCTCGACTCAATCCGGTGCCCAACACGCTGCAGTAAACCTATCAAGGGCAAAAGGTGTGATGAATTCTCAGTCTGCTATAATGGTCACGAATAAAAGTCTTTACAGGTTTCGATCAGATGAGACACACAAATAAAAACGGATCCACACATAATAATTCCAGCTCAATATTTTGTAGAGTCTGAATATCTGAAATGTTTTGCTGTTATTGTCTGACTAAAACATGAAGGTGTCAACCATGCAATAATACTTCCCCCCCCCCTTTTTTTTAACCATAATCTAGACTCTAACTTTTGAATCTTTTATGTTATAATAACAATAATTTTCAAAACCGATAACTGATCTATTTCTATCTTTCATGTGTGTTTTTGTTGCTTTTAATCACCACATTCAGACCATTCTTTAGTGATGGAAGTCTTGAAAGTAGAGTATACAAATCATTGACGAAAAAGCATTTTCAGAAGTTACACAAATGTTACAATACTACTTTGCAGACTTGTTTCTTTCATGTGTATTAATATGAATGTGTTGCAAAACTTGCAAACATCTATAGGCCAATATACGATATATTGTTAGGTAGTCTGCCTCGGATTTTATGTGCTAATTGTATTATTATTATTATTATTATTAATAGTAGTAGTAGTCGTCGTAGTAGTAGTAGTAATATTAAGCACACCTGTGTAATCTGATCCAATCCAATACAACATAACAGCTCTGCTATAAATTCTACATTTATGAAGCTTAGACAGTTTCAGATTTAGTTAACATTGTCATGAAGGTGATAATTCTTTATTATTGAGGTTGCAGGTGCGTTATGTTGAATGGTGTTCCTAATATTTTGCCCACTCCAGTAACATACATGAGAGGGAAAAAATATTAGGAACACCAGTCAATATAATACACCCTAATGCACCACCGCTACTTAGTAGGACCTCAATAATAAACAACAGCTTTTTGACAATGTCAGCAAAAACTCAAAATGCATAAACTTGAAAAAAGTAGAATTTATATCAGAGTTGTTGTATTGGATTGAATTAGATTGCACAGGTGTAGCTAATAAAGAGGCTGGTGACTGTAGATGCACTATATGTGGTGCAATATAATATACACACTGTTTCCCTATTGGAGCAAAAGTAAGAAAAAAGTTGCCTTGTTCACTTGGATGATGCTACTGTAGGATATTTAATCAGTTTGTGACAACCTGCTCTAATGCTCTGTTGTGATTATCAGGTAGCAACTCCTTCTTCAAAGCCTTAAATGAACTGTAAACACTGTGCGCGAGCAACGGTGAGCCTCAAAAAGCTGCCGTGACCCGGATTCGAACCGGGGTTGCTGCGGCCACAACGCAGAGTACTAACCACTATACGATCACGGCGAGCTGTCCTTGGGACTGGTGGGTGACTATGGTGACTTCATGTAGAAGCTACCTCTGTGAAAGATTGAAACTGAAAGAGGATGAATTCGTCACTGCGTCATATGATGGTCTATTCATCTAATAACATGTTAACTATACAAAAACAGCCCATTTAAATGATGATAGAGCTGATTAATCGCCCGCTGTGAGGCATTATTAAACCATATGGAAAGACTAAAAGTAAACTTAATCGGCTTAATTACATCTTAGCTGAGCTTCTGTCTGTTTTTTTTTTGTTTTTTTTGGGAGGATTTTTTTCCAACGTAAGCAAGACTGAAAATGTGATTTCAGAGCGGAGAAGGTTCTTTTAATTGCTCATTCTTTAATTGATGATACAATTGTAATATAAGAGTCAGACTCATTCATTAGTGTAGCTGTAATGTTCGACTAAAGTTAGACCAGCTTTTATAGTTATTTTTGTTCTATCAGCATTATCTAAGGTGCACTAGGTGGTTCATAAGGAGATACAAATTAATTTAGAGTTATTGAGAAAATTATAATTAATATAATATGATTAAAGCTAGTTTCAAAGCAAAGCTAGTACCAGAATATCACTATGTGTGTGTGTGTGTGTGTGTGTGTGTCATTTGATCTGTATTAGCAACCTCAGCTGTGTGCTGGCACTAAAATAGAAACCAGTTTAGGTTACAGGATGAATATTACCAACACTTAGGGAAGATAGTCTTGCTGATATGTTTAATCAGTCAAATCATCAAAATGATTCTGCATAAGAGTGGATATGGACTGTCCATCCTCTGTAGGGCGGAGCCATAACATTGTGACTAAGAGTGAAACTGGTCCTGTCTTCATTTCAAATGAATGACACTGAAGCAAAATTATTGGACATTTTGCCATTTATATTGTGAGGGACCTGCAAAACCTGCTGCTGACAAATAAAGCTGAATGAAAGTGCTGCAGGTTTAAACTTAAATATGCAAAACTAAATCTGAAACAAATTTAGCAATATAAGCAATAATGTTTTGGCTGTGAAATTAAATCAAATGTAGAAAAAAACCTAGATAAACATTTTCTGTGAACTCTTCACCAGTGGATCTCAAATTGGGTCCTTGAGGAGGTTCCAGGGGTCCCCAGCAGAAAGGTGAATCACTTATTTTCACTGTAATTTCATCCATAAATAACTCAGTGATATTTTGGTCATGTGTTTCCTTTCTGGATTAAAATCAAAATCTCATCAGATGAGGGTCTGCAGTTTATTTTGTGTCAGTTTAGGGGTTCTTGATATGAACAGTTTGAGACCCACTGCTCAACACATATTACTTCTGTCATAATTTGATAGCTTAAAGTATCCGTCTGAGTTTGGAGAATATTAAAAAATCATGCAAAAACTTGTGTGTCCAGCTTCATTTTAACAATACTTTAAGGTGACTGATAATGCAAAGGCTGACATAAATGGTCTTTAAACAAAAATGGACGATATGAAAATGATCAGCTTTAAATAAGGGATGTGATCTAAAATAAAACAGTAATGAAACACTGAAGCATATTTGTTCATTAACTTCCCTTGAAACATAAACCAATATTGTTTCTATTGATGTAATTCTTAAAACATGTAGGGCTAATTAGCTTTTATTGCACTCTTAACTTGTAGTTTAATGTGGAAAGGATTAGTCTTTTTTTAATGCCATGTCTGAACCTACTTCTACTAATAAAAGATTCAATCTATAAATTAACTCCCTCTTAATCCATTCTAAGGAAGGAAATAATACAACATCAAGATCATTAGTGTAAAAGTTTTCAAACAATAACTTTAATCTGATTATTTACAAGGATTATTAAGGTTATCACACATTTTACTTCAAGATCACAATTTCTTGTCTTTCATAACTTGTTCAAACATGCAGGAAAGATGTTTTGGAGCACCTAATGAATTAAAGATAAATGGTCTTGGTCCATCCAATCAGAGCCGGAGTCTGTCTACACCCAGATTGTGTCTGCGAGGTCCGGGGCAGGAGCCGGCTGCTGGGGCAGATCTACGAGGAGCGGCCCGAAGCACCACAGTCCCTAAGGAGACGCTGGGCTTGGATCCAGCGTGGTCTGAGGTGGGTGTGGTTGAGTGCGTGTGCTCATGTGGGTGTAGGTGTGTGTGGTTGAAGTGTTGATGCTCAGTGTGCTTGCTGCCTGCCTTTGCATGGGCCTGCTCCTCTGCAGCAGCAGCCTGCAGAGAAGGAGTAAAGAGAAGGAAACTGTGTGATTAACTATTCCAGCTTCTGTTAATCTTCAGAAGCTTTAAAGGAATACATTGATGAGATCAGAGAGACTGAACCATTAAACCAAAACAATCAGCGCTGAGAGACAAAGAAGCTCTGTAAAGATGTGGAATTGGATGGTATTTCTCTCTGTGTTCATCACTAAAAGCACCATTTTCACATCATGCATCTCATTTGACACAGTGTTAAAATAATATACATTCATTACTGGAGCTTTGAAGAAATGCTCTAAAAGGCTCAGTTTCTCAGAGATATATTTAATAGAATAATAGATAGAGTAGAAGAACTCATTTTATGTTTTTACCCATTTAAATGTCAGATTATATTAACTGGTGCAATGTGGAGCAGCACTGCAGCTGAAGCGGTTACCTGAGGCTCGTAGATCTCACACTTCACCTCCACAGGATTATGATACTGAAATGAACTGTCCTTCTTTCCGACAGGGAGTCTTATTTCAAACTGGTCTTCGTGAGCCATGTGTGAGCCCACACAGAAGCCTCGATGCTGAGAGATGAGAAATCAAGAATGGTTGAATCTGCATTGAACACTTGGAGGCATGTTGTTGTTTTGAGTGAGAGACAGAAAAAAATCAAAATCTGGCTGTATTGCAACATCTGGACAGAGTTCAGAAAGGGCGCACAAGCAGGGACCACCACAACTGAAAACATAACTCTTAACATCCTTTAAGATAAGATAAGACATTCCTTTATTAGTACTGGTAGCATTGCTGATTGTACAGTCTGACAGCTGCAGCGAGGAAGGACCTGCGATATCGCTCCTTCTCACACTTTGGGTGAAGGAGTCTGTTGCTGAAGGAGCTCTCCAGTGTGGTCAAAGTGTCCCATATGGGGTGGGAGTCATCGTTCATTAGAGATGACAGCTTGGCCATCATTCTCCTCTCTCCCACCACTTCCACCAGGTCGAGGGGGCATCCCAGAACAGAGCTGGCTTTCTTTATCAGCCGAGATGCTGCTGCCTCTCTTCAATTGACAATACGTCAAATTTTATATGATTTTGTTGTGTTTCAAATTCATGAAACATTAGACAATCCCATCGTAAATTGGTGTTGCCTACAAACTAATTACTGTGTTCCCCACTTGCTCGGTCTTAGACTGTAAAATACCCTACTTGAAGAGCTTGTAGTTACTGTAAGTCTTATTGTATGTATCATGCAGTAAATCATGCATTAAAACCCTCTCATACATTTACAGATTTAAGTGTGTTATACTTACAGCAAACTGACAGTCCATAGGTGGGCAGCTGCTCAGTTCACTGGCTTCTGTTTTCTTTGAACAGACAGTCTCCACGATGGTGAACTCCACAATGTAGGATGGACCCACAACCCACTGACAAAGCACAAAGAGACACACACATGCATATACCGAAATACAGGCACACAAATGTTATAACGACACAACACAGCTACATACAATCTGCTAAAGTTAAGAATTTAAAAATAATTTGGTTAAGGGTGGTACTGGGGATACTAACCAATAAAAGACAAAGTCATCCAGCAAAGTACATATGACTTAATCAGTTCAATGTGGGAGTATCATCATTTTGAGAACGTGGCAACACATTCCAGGATTATCTCATTGTAAACCTGTTTCGAGGATCAAATAAAGTAAAAGGTGTGTTGCTTGCTTCTCGGCAGAGGTTGAGAAATGTAGTCAGATTGGACAGATTTTCAGTGAGTCACTATGGGGGAAAAAAAGATTAAACCTGTTTGCCCACATGTCCAGTATCTTCCAGACACATATTTTAAAGAAATATACTTTCTTTCTTTTTTTTTTGCACAAATGCAGTTAGCCGCTTATATCTACTGGACACACTGATTGCAAATGAAAAATGCAAAACGGGGCTACTCAGAGTAGAAGAGGCTGCATAAAGACCCAGCAGAGGATTAAAACGTTTTGAACTCTAGATCATGCAAAGATATTCGAGTTGAGCCCCAGAATAAAAATGCATGTTATGTCCTCTTGACTATTCTACTCAGTCTTGAGATGTGGACTTAAAAAGAAAAGGACACTGCTACAGGCTGCAACTGGATGCTTTCAAATGTGGATGATTTGGTTTTAACTTTGGAAAACAACGCCTCTTTCTTGAGGGAATGAAAAGCAAATGTTTAAAAAAATGATTTTCAAGAAGGTTTCAAGAAGCAAAATCTTTTCTCAGTCACCACTGCTCAGTTGTTTACCCACATACTCGTTTAATTGCTTTACTCACTCTATTCATCTATGTATCTACCTGTGAACTGGCTTTAGTAATGTTCTCCAGAGAGAAGTAGTTGACCAGGCGGCTCTCCTCATTGAACCTCTGCAGGGAGAGGTTTGCTGTCTCCTTGATGACGGGCTCATTCAGGTTATCAGCTGTGGGACAGTCCGGGCACACACCCACCACTGCAGTGGCAGGAACTAAACCCAAGGATCAGAGGGGTCAAAGGTGAATAGATCATAATCCAGCTAAAAAATAAAAACTCTCTTCTTGTACTGTGACACATAGTGCAATATGGACAATCAGATCCCCTCCAGCACCCCAATCGTCTCTGTGATCATTTACTTTACCCAGATGTGTTTCCTTCACTAGGCCAAATTGAATGAAATAAAACATAATAGCCTATTTTGTCAGTAAGATTTTCTGTAAAATCACTCAGGAATGATATATTATATATATTATTTGCTTCAGGGAGGCATTTAAGGACAGAGCACACACTATTCTTTTTTTAAATTTCACACCTCACTAACATTTACAGAATCAAAAGGCTACCCAAATAGACTTGCAACACTTCATATCACAGGGACCTTTTATATGTTTTTTTGTGTTATCATATAAATGGAAAGTGCACAAATGATGTTTAAATGAGCCATTGTTCTACCTTCACGGACTGCACAGGAGTAGCTCTGAAGTTTGATTTCAGTGCCAACGTGGACAGATACCTCACACTCGCCATACACCTAACAGAAACAAACACACAGACATACTGTAGGTGTAGACACATACACATATAACCATACTGTTAACCAACTCATAAATACTCTTGAAGCTGAAAAGTGAAGATAAATCAACATGTAGTACTTACTGGAACATCACTGATATCTCTGACTTCACACTGTTTCCATGGTTTCCTGCTGGTAATGTGGCATTTGGTCTCCATGACATCAATGGTCAGTTTGTAGAGCATCCCACCTTTCTCCTGCACACACACACACACACACACACACACACACACACACACACGCATGCATGCACACACACACACACACACACACACACACACACACACACACACACACACACACACACACACACACACACACACACACACACACACACACACACACACACACACGCACAAATGCACACTTCTTTTTTCTTTTCTATTTTTCTATTCTTTTGCATCCACTCTTTCCTCACCTTTAAAAATGGCAAGAATTTGTGTTTTGTGCATGTGCGTGCGTGTGGTGTGTGTGTGGGAGTGTTTGCCCTCACCTGTTCAGGAGTGTGTGAGAGGTCATAAAGTCTATTGAGGCTCAGGATGTATCCATGTGTCCCGTCCTGGTTGATCTGCTCCAGAGCCTCTTCTGCCACCCTCACCGCCTCAGGGCTTGTGCAGCCTGGAGGTTCTGGTCTGGCTCTGCCCCCCTGCTGCAGCACAGCCAGACACAGGACCAGAAGATACACGCTCATCATCAAACACAAACAACACACACACACACACACACACAGACAAACAAACACAGAGGTCACAATAAAAACAAAAACAAATGACTAACACCTATTTTGACAGACGCCCCTTTCTGTAAATTTGTCTGCTGCAAGACATGTAATCCTAGTTTTTCAAGACAGATTCATGTGAGGCTGATGCTGAACTTTCCCCTCTCTCCAAAAGATGAGCAAACAGATGCTATCTGCTGCTCTGCAGGCCAATGGCTGGCTCAGACTGATTGCAGGGTCATAGTGCACTGGGGTGCAGGGGATATTAACCAATCAAAGGAAAGCTCATTCAGCAAAGTACATTTATTGAACGTGAGAATATAATCATTTTGATTTTCCAGAGCCCTGTTTGAATGAATATTTCATTGCAAACCTTTGTTTTGACAATAAAATACCTGAAAAGTTGATAGCTTGTTTCTCAGCAGATGATGAGAGTTGTAGTCAGAGTGACAATGGGGAAAAAAGATCAGAACATAGAAAAATCACTAGCTGCTCCACTTATCTGCTGTTTGTCTATATGTTCAATATCTTCCAGACACACATTTTAAAACAATACCTATAACCTGCTTTGTTTGTACTAATGGACTTAACTGCCTGCCTTTATTGGTAAGACTGATTACGAATGACAAATGCAGAAAGTTAACCTAATTATCCCTTAAATAGGCAAGTGAAATATATGACATATATTTTTCAGTTTATACTCTGTATCTCCTGAGATACATTGCCCATTTAGGATTTTGCTCTTTTGCAAACTTTTAATACATTTGATAAATAAGTAGTTTTTTCAACATTACAACTTTTTTTTTTTAAAGTGAAAAACAAACTCATGTGTGTGTGTGTATGTGTGTGTGTGTGTGTGTGTGTGTGTGTGTGTGTGTGTGTGTGTGTGTGTGTGTGGTCTGTCACAGTTTACTTTTGAGGACACATTTCCAACTTGGGACCAGTTAATTGGTGATTTACTCTTTCTGAAACTGTTGACAGAAAATAAAAAAAGAGTAATACATATTTAACACCTTTATACTTTTGATTATTTGTATAGTATAGGCCTAGAAACATCAGTATATCTGTGAATAATTTAACCCTGTTTTAAACAACTGTCTGCATCGTTGTGAACAAGAAATTTTTTCGAAAACAAGATCCCTCCAAAATATGATAAATATGAAAAGACAGTCTACTACACGGCCAGTGTCTTGGCATATGCTGCCATTTTGGATTTTGATAAAATTGATGAGTAGATTTTGGAATGCCGACATAAAGTCACATGACCTGCGTACTTGATCCATCCCCACGTCAGTGTTTCGCATGAGATAACTCATTTTTATTCCTCTCCTCCCAAAGCCTGCTGAATTACTTTATCCCCCAGGACACAGAAACCATTTAAGGCTGACAAATGCAAACAGATAACTATGATATAGAGACAAATAAAAGCTGTGTATTCAGCTACATTAAGGCAACAAATCAATTTGGATGGATGGGATGTTTTTGTTGCTATTTTGATATTTACATACTTTTTCAAACTGTTGACATAAGTCACAATTGCAGGGAGATGGAATATCAGTAATATCAGTCACACAGTAAGTAATGTTGCTAATATTAGCTAACATTAGCCACCATTAAGCTATTTGTCCTTACAGACCAGCAGCCATCCTTTACTGTTAAGGATGGTTCCTCCAAATGCTGGTCTGTAGCACCAAACACTCTTTTAGTGTGTTAACTTGACAGCTTGTTCTTAATCACATTTTCATCTAAAAGGTATTATTTTTGTGCTTTGCCTTTAAAAGGGTAAAACAAACTCTAATCAATGTTTGTTTTATGCTATTGTCCATTTATAATGCAGTTAACCACCAAACTGCATCATCAAAATGATCTTACCTCTATACAAGTAACACTGTTGAAGGCTTCATTTTCAGTTTTCCCTTGGCTCATATTTCACCCTTAACTGGAAATTACAACATTTTTCTTCATTGGGAATTATTTTGTAGTCAGACACGAGTGGATGAGTGTAGTTTAAACAGTTCTAGTACCGCTGTTGTTGTATCTGGTATTTGAAAATTTAGACTTGAACGCTGCTTTCATTTGATTAAAACAACTGCCCGCTGCTTACATGTCAGTCATGCAAATAATTATTGTTGCAAATTCTCCAAAACCTCGTGGGTTGGAAATGGTCCCAGTTCATTTCCTGTTGCCCATACTCATACAATGTTGGTTACTTTTAATCATGAAGGTTACCCAAACAGTTTGGTCGACTCTCATCCAACTACTGGAGGGTACAAAGTCAAGCAAGCAAATGCTAAAATGACATGTACTATTTGGATTGCAATGACTCTGCATTACTCACCCAACACACATCTATTTATGTACGCCATGCCCATTTTCTTTATTTTTTGTGTAGTGCTTTTTGCAATCCTATTTCATAATTCACTGACCCCATTAGTCCACACTATTTTCTGTAATACTTACTAAACCCTTCTAAGCTTGGCCTTATTGACATTATTCTCAAACCTATTGTGCAATTGAAGTTGACACAGACACGTGACAAACCAATCAATTTAAATTGATATACTCAGTGGTCATGACTCTGATTATCTTATATTTTTTGTCTCTCAGCTGTACTTTACACTGTTGCAAGGAAACCAACCAACCACATTTCTTGAATCAATTGAAAATGTTTGAAAGTGTTTTTTCAGGGTTGTAAGACAAAAATAATTGCCTTTTTCTTGGTCAATAGAAAAAAAGCACAGGACGGGTGTTTGTAACATAATTTATGAATTAGTGCAATAAACTTTCCTGTTTGCCAGGCTTGATTGTTTGATTGAGTAAAATATTTTTTTGTGGGGTGGACCATTACGAGTGTGCCACATCGGATTCACCAAACACTCGTAAAGGAACTGTGTAAACATGATGAATCCCACCTGTTCTAAATGAACATGCGTTCAAGAGAATGGTACATTTGCATAATTGACAACCTCAAGCGAGTTGTAGACGAGCACGATTCATAAAAATGGCACCTAAAACCAAAAAGAAGAACTGCACGAGCGCCAAGACTAACGCCCTGTTGTCAGAAATAGAAGAACGGAAGAACATTTTTAGTAGCGCTAGTAGTGGACTACGAGGTCTGGAGAAGAATAAAGAATGGGAAAAAGTTACCCTTGCAGTAATCTCTGTCTCAAACCCCAAAAAACGTCTCTCAAATAATTATTGTTGCCTCTCAGTAGCAAATTCCACAAAAGCTCGTGGGTTGGGGTAGATGGTCCCAGTTCATTTCCCGTTGCCCACACTCATTCAGTGTGGGTTTCTTTTAATCATGAAGGTTACCCAAGTATTACCAAACAGTTCAGTTGGCTCTCTACACTATTTCATGTAATGCTTGATAAAACCTTGTAGACTTAGCCTTATTCATTCATTCATTTTCCAAACTGCTTATCCTCTCTAGAGGTTCACAGGGGGGCTGGAGCCAATCCCAGTTATCATTGGGCTACATGTCATTGGGTACATCCTGGACAGGTCGCCGGTCCATGGCAGCTTATTGACATTATTCTCAAACATATTGTGCAACTGGAAAAAAAAAAGAAGAAAAGTTGACCAAGATACATGTCAAACCAAACAATTTAAATGGCTACACTCAGTGGTCGGGACTCTGATTCTCTTGAATTATTTGGCCAGTTCATCCTCGAGTTAATATTTTCCAGAAAGCCTAATGTCTCGCTTAGTGTACCTTAATGCAGATTTGGTTCCATTTTGGATCAAGAAAACTTGTCTATCATCCAGTTACAAATATAAGTGAATTTTATTTTTTGTACTTTTTTTTGTTTTACACCGGCTGTATCCTATTGTTTCTTAACTGTACTGTAATTTTGTATTTCCAAACAATTTACGGTATTCATGACTTGTCTGGAGCGTTTATCACAACACAAAGAAAGAATGCAGCTTAGTGTGTAACCACAGAGCAGACTTAGGTACAAAACATATATACTGTATCTATATGTGTGTGTATATGTGTGAAGAATATAACTGTTATCACCTGGTTTACATGCAGAAGAAGGTATTTTGATATGTGCTATTTTGGTATACTGCACACTGTCGCCATATTATTGGTATAGCCACTCGTCTGAGGATTGTGTTTTACTTTAGACAATCCATCTGCTTCATGTCATGTAACCAAGTGTCATTTTTCAAGGCGTGTAAAGTTTATTTCACAACCGATAGTAGTGATGGGAAACACTGGGAGAAACATAGATGGAATCATTGCTGGGACATGGCCAAGACTGGTGATGCTCTAAAGTGCCCCTAAACAAATTTCTTTAATCAAGTATTGGTCAATAAAAGAAAAAAAGCATAGATTGTGTGTTTGTGGTATCTTTTATTGTTTAGTGCAACCAAGCACAGATGACACATGAACAGAAAATTTAAAAAACAACCTTTCATGTTTACCAGGCTTGATTGTGTGATTGAGTAAAATAATATTAAGATGTTTACTGTTCAGGAAGGTTCCTCCAAGTGAATATGACAATATTATATCTCCAGGGTTCTTGCTGATGTTCATGTAAGAGTGATTTTTTTTGCACTCTGCTTTTATTAGATAACAAAAGTGAAGAGAGACAGGAAAGGTGAAATGTTCTATGTTTTCAACAAACTGCTATTTGTTGAAAGGAAAGTGGTCGAGGTGCATTGTTTTGTCTGCTAATGTGTTTGGAGCAAATGTGTTAAATGTTAAATGGAGATTTCCAGTCTTCACTACACTTTAGTCTGCATATTTGTTTCCTTTTTTTTTTTTTTTTTTTTTAGATCAGTTCAGTTCCATGTTCTATGAGCCATTTTACGCAGCTACTTTGAACGTGGGGTCCTCAGCGAAGAGTTTCTCCAGCAGGGGACTTTCCTCTCCCGCGGTCGGGGCGGCGCACTCAGCTGAGAGTGTGGTGGGGAAGGGCAGAATGGTGGGTTCTGTCTCTCCAGGGATCTGGGGGTCGGGTTTGAGGGGCAGGGTGACTCCAACCTCAGGGCCACCTGCAGGCACGTCAGGGAAGGAAGGCATGGTCACAGGCTGGCCCAGGGCAGGCAGTACCCTCACCATGCCCTCTGGGTGGTCGTGGGCTGTGGCTTCATGCTCGTGGTCATGGTGATGGTGGTGGTGCTCATGTTCGTGCAAGTGAACGTGCTTGTGGTCGTGGTCCAGAGCAAGCTCGTGGTCGTGATCATGGGTGTGTGTGCCATCTGCGTGCTTGTAGTCATGGTGATGGTTGGGTGTGTCGGCGCTGTGGTCATGTGCCTTGGCATGGTGAGCGTGCGCGTGGTCATGGCCGTGGCCGTGATCGTGGGAGTGGTCGTGAGCGTGCTTGTGGGAGCTGCCCACTCCATGGTCGTGTGAGTGGTGGTGGTCGCTGGTGTCAGCGTGTGTGTGGGTTTGATCATGTTGAGCGTGGCTCTTGGTGTGGTCGTGGACATGGTCGTGTGTGTGTGTGTCATCGGCAGCGTGTGCTTGGTCGTGTTCAGCGCCATGTGCTGTTGAGTCGGTGTGGCTGTGGTCAGTCTCTCCACCCAGAAGGTGATGTTTCTTCTCTCTGTCAGCAGCCTGGAGAACACACATTGATAAAATCAGTGACTGCTGAACATCCATGGTACATTAAAATTATCATATATCATGAACTGCATAAGACAAATATGGAGCTGTTTTTAAAACTTTGGGTCCATGTTAATTCTTATAGGACATATCTGGTTTATTTAACTGGGCACTTATTGCTGTATTTTGGTTTAGTTCTAGTAATCGCTAAAGAGAAGTCCAGTGGGCCAGAAACATGAGCAGTCAGATTATGATACAAGTCTCAACAAACCCCCAGCTTCTTCAAACTGTTGACATAAGTTACTTGAACCATTTTAGCAATGCCACCATGTTCCAAGATATCAGCAATAAATTGTTGTCATAACTGATATAAATGATGTCCAAATCTAGAAAAAGTTCCAAGTTATAATAAATGAGAATTATCAGTCAAATTTGCAGAAGCAAAGAGGAAGTTAAAATTATTGATCATTATCGTTAAAAAAAACAAAAACAGTTTAAATACTGTTAAATTTAGTCTTCACATTGGAAACGGTGGCTTTGAAGAAATCAAAAATCTTTCAGTTGCTATCTCACTTTTCTTCTTCTTCCCAGTTTCAGGATGTTACCAGATCAAGACATTTGATTTAGAAGGACATTCAGAAATGTGAAATGAAATAAGTCAAGGTTTTAAGTGTTTTTTCGTGGCTCGCGGAGCTTTACCTCAGGCTCATAGATCTCACAGTCGACACTGATCACGTCCTCGCCCGTTGGAGTTCCGTATTTGGAGCCCTTACAGAAGCCTCTGTGCTGCAGAGGGGAAAAAGAAAATTGGATGAATGATTGTGGCCTGTTGCAGAGTTTAATAGTTAATCTGCATTTACAGTAATATTTTGCTATTATAAACTTGCACATTGATATCAACCTAAAACATACTGGATCAGAGCTGTGAGCTGAATAGTAAGTAATTGTATACTTTTTTCTTAAAAGCTTCTTTAGGAGTAAAAGCCAAACATAATAAATGTGATGGATCACATTATTGAGATATTTGAAGCATTCTTAACATTTAAAAACTTCCTGAAATTTAAAAAATAAACACTGGACCGGACATTGGATTGGATATAAAATGGTGAATAGAAACATTTTTCAGTTTGTCCGGACTTACAGCAAACTCGCAGGCCATGGGGGGGCAGTCATCAGGTTTTGCAGCATCTGCGACCTTGGCGCAGGTTGTCTCCTGGATGGTGTACTCTACATGGTAATACATACCGACAGCGTGCTGGATACACACAAAGAGAAACCAAACTGTTAACAAAGGACTAGGCACAACAATATGGTTTTTTTTCTCCAAAGCCTGGCTAATAATTGAGCTAGACAGCATAATAGAAAAACAAGGGGGGTGGGGGACTCAAATGATTGAAAGCATTGGGCAGATGTGAGTGAGGATTGAGAGGAAGGAGCAGTATATGCAAACATATTGGATGGACAACTGAGAAGTTGATTTCAGAAGTGAAAAAGTGTTTTTAAGAGTTTCTCTGGATGGTTTGATGTGTTTAATATGTGTAGAATCTATGACTGACATGAATCTATGCTGACTATTTTGGGAAAAATGTGGTGGAATTCGTTATATATACACATATACATATATACTGTATATGTATGTGTGTGTGTGTGTGTGAGTCAATATATAAGATATAAGAGAGATACAGTATGTCACTAGATATCTTTGAGTAGGTGTAGAACTTACCCCTGAAGTAGCACGGGTAACTTTAAGCACAGAAAAGTAATTGGGCAGACCGCCTTCCTTGTTGAACTTCTCCAGAGTGCTAGCCACAGTCTTCTGAACCGGCTCGTTGTCCAAGCTTGTAAGAGATGGACAGTCAGGACAAACCACTGTCACTCTTTCTGCAGGAACTGAACAGAGATTAAAGTGTTATTGAATGTGCACAAGTTTTGCGACTTTGTAAGTGAAATGTGTCATTATTTCAAACAAGTCACAATGATATGATAAGATGTGGAACCGTGGAATTTGAGAGACTAATTTCTTTTTACCTGGTCTGACAACACAGTTGTACTTGTAGAGGCGAACCACTCTGTGCACCCTGTTCATGTAGATAGCAGCTTTGCACTGTCCATATGTCTGCAAAGACAAATATCATGAATAAGCTAATTCAATATTTTACTATGCAAACAAAAACTGAGTTATATTTAGATTTTAACTGTGGTACTGCACAACAAATAGCTGCAATATGACACTTAAGGCCATACGTTTCTTATTCGGCTTCCCTAAAATCTACAGAATGCTTTATTTCCAGTAAAAATGTTAACTTTGGTAGGTATAAGAAAATCAGAAATATAAATCAGATAAGCTATCAACAATGAAATTACAATTCTAAGGAATTGACAACACTTAACAATGAAAGGTATTGGCATTTTTTTTTTTTTATAGAAAAAAGGTAACCACAATGTACCAGCAGTTGTGCAATCATGCAAGTGTGTGTGTGTGTGTGTGTGTGTGTGTGTGTGTGTGTATGTGTGTGTGTGTGTGTGCTGTTTCTTACTGGCATTTCATGTTCGCCACGAGCTTCACACTCCTTCCAGCTCTTCCTGCTGAGAACACTGCAGTTTGTCTCCACAACATCCATGGTTAGGTAGAAAACGAAGCCGGTCTCTCCCTGTAACACACAGCATGTACACATATTAAACAACTAATATTTTGAATAGTTCGTTGATAAAGGACAATAATTGTATAAGGAAATCGTGTTTGAGTCAAATTTACTGTAATTCTAATTGTAAATATCTTCCACTGTTTGACTGCAAAATGATCATAATTGTTTTAAATAGCAAGTACTTCTATAGATACAAAGCATCACATCAGATATTTTTCAGAAAGACTGTTTTCAACAAGTTATTGAACTACCCATCTGTAATTACAAAAAAAACACTTTTCTGTCAATTAGCAGCACTACTTCATGTTTGAACTTTGACCTACTTTTCTTATTGCTTTGCATTAATATGCAGTTTTACAGTACAATAAACAATTAGATTTGACATTTTGGGTTTGCTGACCTTTGATATTACTGAGTTCAAATAACTGAGTTGAGGTATGCCTGTGTAACTTTTACCAAAGCTGGCCACCGCTGGCAATAAAGGCTAAAAAGTAGTTTAACAGTAGCACAAATATGAAAATCATTAGTTCGTAACTCACGCAATAATGTCATACACAGACACCTCAATCATATTAAGTTCTTCTTGGTCAGTGTTATGAACTGACCAAGGCTGTGTTTAATTGCTCAACTTTTCAATTGTAAGAGAATGAATGTGATGTCTTTCGTCTCTAAAAAGTCACACAGATCTATAACAGTGGATTTATTGAATAAACTCAGTGTTGTAGTCATGTAAATGATAGCTCAACACTATGACAATAAATATCTTGCTCTATCCTGCTCTGGTGTGTGTTCAGCATCTTAACGGCGTTCACTGGTGAGACTTACGTGTTTTGTCATGTGGACGTTGGCCAGGCGACGCAGGCTGAAGATGTAGCCCTCCTGGCGCTCCCCGTTGATTTTGGTGAGAGCCTGACCTGCAGCACCCAACGCTACGGCATCAGTACACGACCCCTGCTCTATGCCATCCTGCTCCACCGGTGCACCGTGGATGTGCACACACCCCAACGCCAACAGCATCGACAACAGCACTAAGTGCTTCATGGTTAAAAGCCTTTGGATGACTCTCTGTCTGTCTCAAACACTGAAAACACTGAAACACACTCACAGACTGAAATCAGAAAGGAATAAGTTCACCTTTTATACCCTGCACACCCAACCACCCACACACAAAAATCACTGCCCCTTCCTTTCAAGTTAAGTAAATATAACCATTGACCCCCACCCCCTCCCAAAACCCACGGTCCTGTCTAGGAATTTGTCATCTGTTAATCTATCTCCTGACCCATCAGCTACTGTATAGGCTTGCACAATGGAGCTTATCAAGAGATAATAAGCCCTGCAGTCATACTTTTCTCTGAGATCAATAGTCACTGGGCTAGAAGTAACCAGATCCAGTCCTGGTGCTGAATTTAGATGAATCCAAGACAAAAGCTGAATCCCTTTTTCAGAGAACTAGTATTAAAAGGATATAATAATATAGTAATCATCATTTAAATGATAAAGAATAACACAAAATAATCAAACTCAGTATTCGAACAGACTGCTTATTCAGCATTCAGCTACCATGTGACAAAAGCAATATCAGGTCACCATTGTTACCAGTAAAGTGCTTTAACGCCTTCAGGGCAAATACGCCTTGATTATATCAAAGTGCATCATGAAGCAATGTTGTGCTGTAGTGATTTCAGATTACTGACTGAAGCAGAGGGCATGAACTGAGACAGATAACACTTCTTGAACTTTGTCTCCAAAGCGTTTGGCCTCCTTAAATCTCTGTTCCTAACAGAACAACAGTTGGTTAAGGGGATGTTGCTATTTTTTTTTTTTGGCTATAGGTGCATCAGCAGCGATAGTTGTTCATTTGACCTTTGTCAAAATAAACAATCCATGGTATCATCAAGGTACAATCAATACTTCCTGTACAGCTGCTGTGTTGCAACTTCTATCGGGCACACTTACATAAGACACAGAATTGGTAGGACATGACTGCTCATTCTGCACAATTAGATTTTAGCACTTTAAATTGATCCTCCTGCAGGACAAAAAAGGGCTCATAAAAGTATGCGTGTCTCTCAGAATGAATGCGTGTAGTGCAAATTATATGTTGTGAACATCATATTTCGGCAGCATGAGCTTGATTATAGAAGAATTTCATAAACTAAATCAAAGCCTGAGTTATCTTAGTCACTGGTTACATTTAGATGAATAAAACACGTTTAGTAAAGGTTAAATAAGATTTCCAGTGATTCTGTGCTGCACAAAGCTACATAACAGAATGATCAAACTAAAGCACCATATGCTAAAATGTCCTAAATGTTTGTCGCTAGTGTGAGTCAAGCTCTTAAATGCAACTCTTTCGTTTGATTTGTAAACTCCACATCCACAGTTTGTAATACAGGCGTTCTCTCATAAACATGTGTCCAAGCTCAAGCTAGGGCAACACTGATGACATCACTTTGACACGATCTGAGATATTTTATCAGCTGATGAAAGCTCATCCAGCCACAGAGGACATTATCACACTGTTTGCACAGACTGACATGTAGGCTATAAAATAGGTGAATCAGCTTGAGCATTTAAAAAACTGACTTAACATGTAGATGCAGACATTTATCACTTAAATGCACTGCAACACTCAAAGGGTTTGTTTTGTTATTATCATGTTGTTGTTGTTTTATTTTGAGTCTGATTTGTCAGATAATGAAAGGGGTAGTAATACTGACCATTGCTTGAAAAAAAAGAGACAAGAGTTGAGGTAATTGTCAGGGCATTGATCAAGGATCCAACTGAAATTACAATTAGTCCTTTTAGCGTTATGTTTGTTTTTAACTGTCACATTGTAATACTATTCATAATTGTCTACATATATTGATAAATAATGGTTATCTGTTAAATGAATGCAATGCAATAAAATATAAATTTCTCTTTTGGTTTCTAATTATTTTCTCAAAGGAGACCAACAGGACAAGTGATTTATAGAGAACATATGTATGTTGTAGCACAGAAAAAAATAAGTTCAGTTGGACTTTTGATCCTTTTTCTTGTTTTTAGAAAATGTTTCCATATGACTCACTATTTTAAATACGGCATGTTAGTTCCCCCTGATAATGCAAACACAACCCACACGCTGTGGGCTGTGTTTGAACTCTATTGCACAGAGACTCTGTATGGGGCAAGGGTGAAAATGTAAAAGGGGCACCTCTACACCCTGCATAGAGTTATATATAGGGTTAGTTATCATT
Source organism: Scomber scombrus (assembly GCF_963691925.1). Classification (NCBI taxonomy): domain Eukaryota; kingdom Metazoa; phylum Chordata; class Actinopteri; order Scombriformes; family Scombridae; genus Scomber; species Scomber scombrus. The sequence continues at coordinate 28,900,206 of NC_084977.1, read as the reverse complement.
GTAAGTCAATGCTACTGTACCTTATACTCCACTGCATTTATTTAGCAGATTAGGATTCTGACAGTTATTATATATCGTAATGAGCATCACATTTGGGTGACACTCATAATGAAAGTGACATAACTTGGTTAAATAGGTTTTAAAAGGCACTGAGAGTAAAACAAGTCAGGGGGAGTGCTAAGTCAAACATTTATATATTCTTCCAGATAAAGAACGAAGGAAGAATGAGGTCAAACTACAAAAACTCATCAGTTGCACACTGGATTTGTGCCAATGAACAGAGTAAACAGATACTGTATATGTTCATACAGTATATGTCAAGTACATTCTGTAGACATAAGGTTGAAAATTAGCCAAGTGTCCCTTTCAGTTCGTAGAAATACTGTATCAGTTCTCATGGATTTACTTTGAGTGTACAATGACTTATATCAGGCACAAGGTGGTGCTGCTGTATTATTACAAAGCCAGACCAACGACAGGTTTCACACATACAGCTGTAATAAGTATGATACAAGTGTGGAGTATAAGTTGGATGTTGAGGAGTTGCTTTTGGTTCAAGATGAATCCATGCTGAATTAATAAATAGATACTTATCATGCTGAGAGAAAAGGATTATAGGACAACATAGTGGACATACCATTTATGTACACTGAAAGTCAAAATTACAAGAGAAAAACTGTAAAAACACACACTTTTACTACTATTGCATCATCACCAAAAACTACACTTACATAATCTACCACATCTAAATTCATCCCCTAACACATAACTGGCTGTAACCAGTTCAGGAGAAAGATTGAGTTGAAGGGAAGATGAGGAGTGGCCCGAGGGTCATCACTGAAAAACAATTAATTTCATTTGAGTTTCAGGACTCGCTGATCTTGGAGGAGATTCTAAAAACCATCACAGTGTACGTCAGACCTAGACAGTGTTTGTGTTTACGGCTTTTGGACAACTGATCAGATTTTGTTAAGTGTTTTTAAAGAGATAATGAGTGAGTGAGTGAGTGAGTGAGTTATCAGCACCAATACATGGGTTGCTGTTTTCAGTTACCTAAAAGAGAAATACATGGTAAATTGACTGTACAGTACTTATGTTGTGCTATTCTAGTCTTCTAGCACTTTTACACAACGTGTCACATTCACCCATTCACACACACACATTCATACACTGAGTGCCAACCTGCTCATCAGTGGCATACTAACATTCACTCTCCCATTCATACACCGTTGGCACAGCCGTTGGGACCAATTTGGGGTTAAGTATCTTTGTGCCTAAGGACACATCGACATTCAGACAGGAGAAGCCGGGAATGGAAGATAAGTGGACGACTGCTCTACCTCCTGAACCACAGAAAAATACAAAAAAACATTAAAACTCTGATCAAGCATCATTGTTCAATTCAACCTGATTCTGCACAAGAGGCTGGAAATAAATATACTAAATATAAACGATGGATAAATCACATTGCTCTAATATTCTTGTTTTCTTGAAAATGAAGATGTGACTCAGATTACAGCTTGTTTCTTTTAGACTTTTAAGACATATTATAATCTATTGGTGTTGCCACCTTTTTCCCTATTAAAAAAACTGTTTATTAACATAACAATATAGTATGTAATATACTTCACACAGCTATAAAGCAGTGTATCCTTCACTTCTCACTAAGCAAATCATTATTTTTGATATAATAAATCAAGGTAAACAAGTACTATGGACATAAATTGTTGCAAAATGTAAAAAAACCCAATATTGCGCTATTGTTCTGCAAAAGAAATGTTAATATACTCATTATTCTAGTTAAATGACATCAGCTTAATCCTACTACTGCCAGCACGACTGTTATATAAATGATAAAGGATAATGAGGTGCTGTTAAAATACAATAATGACTAAGATGAAGGTAAAGAAAAAGGAAGCACGCTTTTTCATCAGGACACTGCAAAGTACATCATGCATCCTAATATTATTACTATGGTTATGGTAATTGTGCTGAGTGAAACAGTGATTGTTAATGGACAGTACACCTGACAGCCAATTAGGGATGAGTATTTCAGATGGACACGACATAAAAGTGCTTCTTATTTATTTTTATATAAATAATATTTGCTGGCTTTAAGTAATGGTATTGTGGATTTATTCTTTAAAAAAACTGAGATGTACATTAGATCACAGCTGATGTTTCCCATCACTGCTGTGCGTGTTGACCCTCTGGGATCAAGTGTTTGCTGTGCTGGTGGGCCATGTTCTCCCTCAAGGAGATGCAGCACAGTTCACTGAGTGCTCTATACAGTATGTCAATAACAGCAATGACATACACACACACACACACAAACGTCTGTTCTGGTGAGGAATGCATTCCCCTGCCCTTACAAACCCTTAACCCCAACCAGTGCAACCACATGTGTAACCTCGACCCCTTTACCCTTCACATAAATCTGCTTCGGCCATGTAAAAATACTTAAACAGCTCACTTAAAGAACTGAGGACAAGCCATAATGTTTTCATTTGACAATATATATTTAATTAAAACAAATCTACCCTTTTCACTGTTGGCATTTAACTTGTCATAGCAGGTAAAGTCAGCACAGGTAGAACTTATAACATTACTATTAGGTCAGAGATGCTACAGCTACAGTAAGTATGCCATTCCAGTAGCTAGTATGCACAATAGCAAAGTATTATTAATGTATTATTGCACTTGTGCTTTTTTGCTGACATGTCAAAAGCCTGTGATTAAAGTCCATCTGAAATGTTCTTTAATTTAATTTGCTGTCAAAATAATGTCTTGTTTTGTGTGCACTTTTACTAGTTTTGTATTATTAGAATGAAGAAAAAGGTCTTTGGGGAAGTTTTTTGGAAGTGAGTTTTATCAGGTTTTTTCACAAAAGTGAACACAGGAACAAAAATGATTCATAGAGCAGATATGCATGCTGTAGCAGACAAAACAAGCTGTTTACTTTCACTTGGACTCGAAGGTTTACACGAACAAGTCTATTTTGGGTGTTACATAATATTTTTCACCCCATTGTTTTGATGAAAAATGTAAATTGTGTGTGACAAATTCAACACAAAAATTGTTGAGACACATAAAACAGTATTCAACAATGTTATGCTTATATCTTCCATCAGCTTTCAATGCCAAAACATTTGTTGTGGCATTAATGAGTGTATGTGTCAAGAAGTACAAAATGTACAATAGTATCCAGGTGGGAGAATGAGGTAACACCTTTACACGTATTGTACACAAACACAGAAGAGGCACTGGTATTACTTACATATTTCCAGTTTTTAGCTTTTTTTAAGTTTGGTTTTTCTTTAAGGTGTAGTCTCATTAACACAGTGGTCTCCAACCCTGCTCCCGGAGAGCTACTGCCCTGCATATTTTATGTATCTCCCCACTTTAACACACCTGATTCTAATAATTAACTCATTATCGAGCAGCTGAAGCTTGTCAAAGGGCTTGATTACGAGTTAATTATTAGAATCAGGTGTGTTAGAGTGGGGAGATACCTAAAATTTGCAGGGCAGTAGCTCTCCAGGACCACGGTTGGAGGCCGCTGCATTAACTCTATTTAAACCAGCAGCTGTTTAAGGCTTTTCTCTTACTTTCACTTTCAGTACGCTACTACTTTAATATTAATATTATTTACTTTTGATGAAATCCATTTTAAAATAGACTTTCACTTGGTATGAAGGTTCATTCTTCTTCAGTTGTTGGAATTCTGGAATTCTTAATGAAGAAATTATATGAGTACTTCTTCCTCTATTTTTAAGGTACTACCAGTCTGATTTCAAATGAACCGTGTAAGAAGAAAACAGTACATGTTGTTCCTGACTGCAGACAGTACCTGAATGATTAATGGAGGGTGGCATAGTGACTTCTATTGACTTAGAACATACAAAAATAGTTTTTTTCCCCATCCTAGAATCACATGAATGAGCTGTTCATACTTAGATTGAGTGGTTCCATGGATTGAAATGTATTTGACACCGGGAGACTGATCATTTTTGTTAAGAATAGTGACTTTGAATTTTTGAACATCTGTTTTCTGCAGCACAGACTCAGGACCAAAATATTAATAAAAATAAGATATTATTTATAGAGTGCTTTTCAAAGTGTTCAAAGTCAACACTGAATAAACCGAATTTGAACTGCTCTTACTATGAGCATCATTTGAATGTTTCGAATGATGCTGAAAAGAATAAAACTATATAAATACATTTTGATATGTTCAGCTCAGGCGGGGAGTGCGGGTCCTCTGAAATTATGCGAACGCGGATGTAACTTAAAACTGCATTCTATAAAAAGGCCACCAGGGGGCGACCGTTTTGGTGTCAAAAGGACTTCCGTCTCTATACAAGTCAATGGAGAATTCACCAACTTCTCACTTGATTTATAACCTCAGTAAACGTTTTCAAAATGTGTTTATGGTCTCAATCGCTAGTTTAAAGCCTTCTTCAATGCAGTATGATGTTCATTTGTGAAATGTTGCCCTCCCTGATTTTATATTTGACGATAAAGCAGGGTATGCATTAGGGCGTGGCTACGTTGTGATTGACAGGTTGATTGGTTAACAGGTTGAGGAGGGCGCCTCATGCTCCTCTTGATGCCCATATAAGTAGAATCCGTGTTTATTTTTTTTACCCAGCATGCACCTGAAATTTTCAAGATGGTGCTGCTCAGATCCGATACTATTCGCTTCCAAGCAGCAGTCCACAAACCAATGGGTGACGTCACGGATGTTACGTCCATTTTATATACAGTCTATGGTTCAGCTACAATTTTTTAAAATCACGTCAAAAATGTTTTTCCTCTAAATCCCAAATGAATTCTACACTTGTATTGCTCCTGAAATGATTCAGGATCATGGTTGAACAACAGTTTGGAGGAAAAATGGCCTGAAACAACATTTTCAGGACAACCAAAGAGAGACTACATCGCTGACTGCAGCCTAATGCTCCAAATTACACACCTAATGGCTGTGGAGGACCATTTTATTGGCAGTGAATGGATGAACAACATGTGCGCACACAAACACTCACACACACACACACACACATACACATACACACACACACACACACACACACACACACACACACACACACACACACACACACACACACACACACACACACACACACACACAGTTGCAGTATGGAAATTGATCTTTTTTCCGTCCATTAATAATCAATCCAACAAGTGTAACCCATCGTACCATTGAGAACACTCTGTACAATACATTTCTAGGCTTTCACATTGCTTTGTTATTTTAGCCGCTCTGCCTAAATCATCACAGTGAAGTTCTACTTGAAGAAGTTTCTGTACTGTTTAATGGACGGCACTTTTAAGTTATGATGAATTCTGTTCCCTCAGTTGGGGGACCGATCACGATGGGAATCAAATCCATAAGGTAAATATGCATTTCACTGAGGGAGGGTCTCGATAATTACCACACTTCAGGCCTTCCTACAAGCAATTTCAAACACAGCCACAGGACACCGCAAGCAGTTATTTGATTTCATGATATTTACTTCTGATTTATTGCACTGGAAAGCAGAAATACAAAGGTTGACAATTTGTTTACTGATATTAAAAACCTGTTGGATGCATAATAAACCATATGCGCTTTGACATTATCTCAATAAGCAAAGGTTCCCTTTTTCTCTCTGAATTATGAGGGCCTAATATTTTGTAATAACACAAACCATCCTCCAGCCCGACAGCTGTGGCCTGCGGTTGTGACATGGCTGTCTGTTGGTCACAATATAGCATCTGCCAACACTTACTGGATGTTGTGGATTTCTTAAAGTTCGTCCCTAGAGGAAACCGTGGTTAGGCTATCCACGACTGTGAGAGTCAGTGGTTATATGACACAACCACAGATGTAATGATATTTATAGTAAGATGGGCTGTGTGTGTAATACATTCAAAGTATTCAGCAGTGAATGCTTTATGGACCATTAAATTATAATTTGTAGGGTCAAGTTTACCAGCTGATAGTTAAAAAACATTATGAGGGATACGAGACACTAACACATTAATGAATCATCATTATTGCAGGGTTAAAATCAACAACACAAATGATTAATGTAGGAATATAAAGTATGTGTCCTTTATACATATGCATGGGATCAGCAATTAACCTACAAGCGCTAGGTTTAAATTACTATGAGTGATAAATGTGACATTTCACTACCTGATGAGACAGTTGTGGTGAATGCACTGCTCAGGGACAACACATGTGAGAGGTGTCAAGCACACAACAACCAATTTCTCTGCTGAAGTGAAGTTTTGTTAAATCCACACAACATATTTTTAGGTGTAAAGATCAGGTCCAACAAGCTGTCATAATTAAAATAGGTTATGTTTACATAGTGGGCAAACTGTCTCTACAATAACATTTTTATTTACATATTTCTGCATGAACGTGAAGGTGGCAGCCATATGTTATTAATTATGTCATTTGTTACAACTATGACTGCTTACAAGTGTCTGAAAATGTGACAACAGCAAGTTTAATAAATGTAATTTTGAATGGTGTTGTAAGCAGCTGTAAAACAACAGCAGCTTTGCCCTTCTGGGGTTGATGCTGAAATCTTAATCAAAATATTGAGCCAAAGAAGGAAAACTATGGCCTTGGGTTCATGTATCTATCAGTGTCAAATCGTTTGTCACACATTGATTCTGTGGCTGTGGCTGAGGAGCTAGATCAGGTCGTAAACTAATCCTTAAACTGTCCCTGGGGAAGCTACTGAACCCCAAATTGTTCCCGATGGTTGTGCCAGCACCCTGCGTAATCCAGTAGCCTGCCGCCATCAGTGTGTGTGTGAATGGGTGAGTGAGCAGCAGAAACATTGTAAAGTGCTTTAGATAATCTAAGCAGCCATTTACTTCTAGAAATGCAGGCAAAACACTTAATGATCTGCCTCCACAACCACACAAACATGCTCATGCACACCACATGCAGGAGATGCCACAGAAACACACACTCATATACACAGCACCAAGCACATAAACATGACATTGATTCAACCATGCACACAAACACACACTGACTGAGCTGCTCATCCATCATCGAGCTGTCCCCACGTTAGATGAAAGCCGTGCATGAGGCCACCCAACAGCAGTCCTGATAGGTATCTGAACCTGCATGCTGTTCCACACGTAGCCTCATCACAGTTCATTATGACTTGCTATGACTGACTTGCTGACAAGAGCTACAAACAATCTCCGCAGTAACTTCCTTGCTTCCTCTACACCAGGTTCTACGCTATGGGTCATTTAGCCGAGGCTGGAAAAGACTTCTTTGTTTGTGTTTGATATGTTAATTGTCACGGCTAAGGGTGCGTAGTGAAAGCTGTCTGTACAATAATCGCTCAGCAACCCTTTGTTATTGGAGCCAGGCAGTGTTTGTCATGTAAGACAAAACTCCTCAAAGTTACCAGCTGTAACATTTTCATAAACCAAATGTTCTAGTCGTGTGTTTGTCCGGATGTGGAGCCTTGTTGAAATCGTGTTGACACAGAAAATTCTACCTTCACTTAAAGCAACAGCACAACTGCAGCCTGTACACGACTGTTTAATTGCATTTACTGAGAAATCCACACCAAGGCAGTGTGAGTGACCCAACAACCAACCACACTGGGCAGCGGCATTTATACATTTATACATATAACATTTATAATCAGTCCTGCGTTGCAAACTAACAGTATTGAAACACATTTTCCCCAGCCTGATTGAATGAAATACACTTGTAACACCAACACTGAGATACACTTGTTGCTCCGTTGTGTTGCTCCAAACTGAAGTTGCAGCTTTGTGTTAATTTGGTGCTGTGATGACTACTTTAGCATGACTAAAGGTAGCAGCAGCTGCTAGAAGCTAAAGTTACCTGTATTTAACCTGCAAAATTGACCCGAGGACAACAGGAAGGTTATATATATCATTTCACATAAACAAATTGCCTTCAGACAAACCCCAGCAACAAAATCACAAGCACCATTAGCTTCAACATATCTGAAGCAATGACGCAAAACACGTTAGATAACTTTTATGTTATTATGAGAAGTGTTAAAATATTTTCGGTTCATTTTGAAACTGTGGTGGAACAAATTAGACTGTGGTGGGCTGCCACAGTGTAGTCTCATGCACTCACATCCTGTTTCTCATCTGAAAGTTGAGTAAAAGGGTGGACTGGGAAGATATATCGACCATGTTGTCATGGTTAAGGTGTCAAAAAAGCGTGTTGGATGAGGAGGTGCATCCTGTTGAGGTTAAGGCCACATCTGCTCTAATCATGTGGGCTTTAATATTCAGCTTCAGCTTATTCTTAATGAAACACATTAAACAAGTCAAGTCCAATTGAAATAATGATGTCAGGCTGGCATTGCTAGCTGATCACCTTCAATTTCCACGTACTGCATGCATGACAGATTTACCCGTCACGTTGAGTGTCTCTCCAGATAACAGATGCAGCTCTTGACCACACGGGAGATGCATTTATCCTTCGCTACCTGTCCTCTACCTACCTGATAGGAATGATGTAGATGGCTTATGAACGCTCTGCTGTCACTCCTCTGAGGAAATGTGTGATCAGTGGGAATGAAGAGAGGCGTGAGTGGGATAATTTATTGAAACTAAGCCACTTTACTGAGGCTATTCCCTGTCACTTGATGTGGTTTATGAGGGTCCGTATTCATTGCCCTGATGCTGCCTTGGCTTCTTTTCACCTTTGAAGGCATTAAAATAATTGTAAATGTGACATGCCGGCGGGTCCTCTCACCCTCGGTTCTCCAATGGGACTGATATTCAAAACGTCTTAAAGTGCTGCAGCCTGCTTAACATTGAGTCAATACATGGCTCTGGGTGTCTATAAAATTGCAGTGATTTGTGGATAAGAAATGTGCATCACATGATATTGCTATGGTAATGGCTGAATCTTAAAATTTTCATCTAACTTATCTAATTTATCTCTAAATATGTATTTAACACAGATGATGGTGGAGCTCTAATATTCACATTATTTCAAATCATAACAAACTAAATGTACATGCAATTTTACAATAAAGGGAAAAGTCATGTTAACCACAAGAGAGTATTGTCATCGTATACATTTTCAATGATGTCGAGAGCACAGAAAAACAAATAAACAAAACAACAAAACAGTTACTTTCAACAGCAGAGTAGCTAGAGCTCATATTTTTAAATTGGTCCATGGTAACGATTCTGTTGAGTTTGAGTGTTTGTTGTATTCCAGGAAGATGCAGCAGAGAAACTGAAAGCAGCTTTTCCAAATTCAGTGTTATTACGTTGAACATTGAGCATTAAAGAATCACTTGAACATGTTGAGTCGTTACTATGAGACCAATTTAATAAAGTGCTGATGTATGATGGCATGTTGCCTTTCAAGACTGTTTAAATGAAAATGAACCAGTGCATGTCTCATCTCACAGATAAAGGTGCCCATCCCACCTTTTCATATAAAGTCATAGTCTTCACATCATTATCATCACCATTTTTTAAATTATTATTATAAGGGGGGAAATTATAAAATAAATTACATAATATAAAATATAATTGCCTTTTTAATAACGTACAATAAAGGGAACAATCTATTTGACACAGTTGACCTACATCATTATATATCAAAATTACAGTTAACTTAACCAATGCATTATAATACATTCAGACAAATGACAATAAACATGACAAAAAATAAAGTTTTCTAAAGCAGAAAACAACAGGTTGAAAAATACTTAAGCTTCCCTTTAATTTTTATTACCTGGGAGTGAAGCTGCAGATGTTTAATTATAGGTTTTCTGAAGCAGAAAAACAACATTGGTCAATGGCCACCATTTATTCTGTGAGTACACGTAGATGGCTTATGAAGACCCTGCTGTCCACCCTGTGAGGGGATTTGGGATCAGTGGGGATGAGAAGAGGTGTGATGGGAAAAATTACTGAAACTGAGCCAGTATGCTTCAAAGGCTGTTCCCTGCCACTTGGTGTGGTTCATGAGGGTTTGTATTCAGTGACATGAGGTTGCCTTTGCTCCTCTTCACCCCTGAGGGAAATTAAAAGAATTGTAAATACGACACACCCAAACACCCGCATCCATTAAACACAGTGTTCTTTAAACTCTGATGATTACGGTCAGAATAACCCGTCACCTGAAATAACTTTAGAAACTGCTTATCGAGTTCACTTTCTTGTTTTGGTCAAAACAAGAGTTACAGGAATGCGTCATGTGTAATGTCTTGCTATGGAAACACGACTTGCATGAAACTTCCAGTAACGAAATGGAAGAGAATGGTTTCTATTGTGAATCTGTACAGACAACATCGACACTGTGGACGCTAATCCCCATTATGTGATTTACAAACAAATAAAGGGTACATTGACGTAACTCGGTGGGTACAACAACAAATTAAGAGTTGCTGATTGATGGGTTGGGAATAATAGAGATGCATGTTAAATTTAGACGGGGAAATGAGGAGTGAAATTAGTTTAGCTGGCTAACACCGCTGCCTCAGTCACCTTCATGCAGACTGATGCATCATGAAGTCCTCTTGCATTCTCCTGCCAAATATGGTTTCTTTAAAGTAGACATAGCATGCTTTTTATGATTTCTTTGTTATTTTCATACTGTTATGTAGGATGTTAAACAAAGGTCCAAAACTTGAGGTGATTATGTAAAAAAAAAAGACTCCCTGAAAGAAAAAGCCCGAGCTTGAACCTGCTCTGAATGCCTCATTTGCATCAATTTTCTCCTCGTGATGACATCAGATTGCTCACACATGTCCGCAAATGGCTGACCGTTCAGTAGCCTTGTTGCTAAAGGTTATTGCTGATGTTGTTGAGGCATTGTCCACTCACAAATTTCTTACCGGATTCAGGCTATAACATGGACATATACAGATGGATTTGAGAAGTTTCCATTTTGAATAAAGAACAAGAAAAAGAAGCAAAATCCTTCTAGTACTGTTTCTTTACTTAGCCTCCAGAGTCAAAACTAACCAATCAGAACACAGTATGCTCATCGGCCTACTGTGCTAAAACAGCCTTTTCCAGACAGATGTTAAACTGAGTATCGACATAAAGGGCCAGATTAAGATAAAAAATTTGTTTTAAGGCTATTCAGATGACATTTTCACCAGACTTTGGTATTAACTCAAGAAATCCTAATAATAAGAATAGCCTAATAACACATTCTTTATCTTATTCTGGCCCTTTATGTCAATACACATTCTTTATCCTAGTGACTAGGACCTGGAAGACTGTACAGTGGTGGTCAGTGGATAGGGGTGTGTGGTCAGCATGCAGCAGTTCATATGCGATGTTGGTGGCAAGTAAACGGCTTCCAGAATTATTCAGATGCAGCCCGTTTGCTCCGAAGAGATACCTCCTATCCCAAAAAACTTTAAAATTGTTGTGGGATTCACAGACAGAGGAGAGCCAGGTGTTCAGATACTGCGGTGGAACTGATTTGCGGTTCCGAAAAGCTGTAGAAAGTCCCGCTTCAATAACTCAGACTGCTGTTTTGGGAAGTCATTTGTACCAGTGTGGATTATTATTTTATGAGCATCAGGGTGGGATTTTATGATGTCCGGAAATGTTTCTGCAAACGCCAGCGTATGAGCCCCCTCACAACTGGATCTCCAATAATGAGTGTGGTTGGAGTAGGAGCAGTCAGCGGAGGGGACTTCATGCTCGGTAGTGGAGTTGATTGTGTAGGTTGAGGGTGGACAGAGCGGTGGGGGCTAGCCATGCTGTGAGTGGAGTGCTCAGCTACAGGAGCGTGAAGAGGTCCGAGGTGACAAGGAGGTGGAGGAGAAGGCTGGGACCCAATACCCAAGGGGGGAGCATCATCGCCCCTACAGACAGTTCGGAACAGATAGATCAATACAGTTCATGTTCCCTGCTGGAAGTTGTTTGCTCTGAATACAAATGTAGTATTGTGGCATGAAATGAGCATGCATGGCAGCCTTTTTGTATGTTAAGTCATAGAAGAATTAATATCACATTGTTCATGAAGGAGGTGCACAACCATACACTGGTATACTTACTGTCTCCTTTGACTTTTTATCTTGATAGCATTTTCCTGAAGCTTCATTTTTGCATTTCATCTCTGTAAATTGCCTTCAACAGGTCTTTTCTCACCTTTATATTCTTGCCGGTACATTCAGCCTGATGTTGCTGCAGCTGCTGCATATAATGAGGTTGAAAAGGCCTGTCGAGACAAAGCACTGGCTTCTCAGGTGTGATGTGTGTGTACCAGGAACACACTGAGCCATCATCACCTTACCGCTGTTTAAACCTGGCCTCTGGTGCTTTAATCATATCCTGCTGTCTGGATGAGTGCCGGTTAGCAACAGGAGATTGTAATGCAAAATTCATAATCAACCCCTGGTTGACAGGAACTGAATGGACGTGTTTAATCTGTCCCACAACCCTCGTCTAGAAATACACATTGAAAAAGTAAATGTGGTAGTCTTGCATGAAAATAAAAATGAATGTACAAGGTAATTAACCCAAAAGTTTGTCAAGCTTTATTTATGCTAATATTTACAGCTGTTTGTGTGTAAAAAATTAGATATTGCATCTTCTACTTTGGTGACATTATGCTGATAGGACATGTTTTAATCAGATTGCACTGTTATGTTCTTCCACCCTGCTTGATCTTGTTATCATCTCATTTATAAGTGAAAATAAATTAAATGCAATGATGTAATTTCAGTTATTTGGGCACTTGAGGCACAAACACTCACACATTTTCACGCTATAAAGTTGTTCTGGGGAACGTGTTTGCAAATGATTCCAATATCCACTCAATGTTTAGCTTTGATTTGCTCTTCGGCATCACCAGAGTGAAACATCTGGCACTTGTGCTGTTACATAAAAGCTCAACAATGTTCATCAGTTTGTCAGTAACGGTGCTTGTGAGCCAAGAGATGTTGAAACGCTCTGTGCAGCTTAGAGGCACTGCAAAGCTGGAGATTGTCACTATGGGTTACACCTTTGATGTTGTACAATCATGTCATCTACTGCAAATGTAAGACATATTGATTAATGCAGCTTTATATTTAGACTGTGATCCTGTGTTGTAACCACTAATGTAAAATCAATCAGTCAATCTGTTTTAAATGTGAAGTGTTCAAGGATAAGACCTGTAAGTGACATAAAAGCCACTTCAGTGCCATACTATATAGAGTTTCGCCTCTTTACTCTAATCAAGTTATCTTAATTGTCTGATGCAAACTGTATTTCAACCTTTTTAGTTAACACACACACTCACACATATATCCAACTGAAGAATATTAGCAGTGAAAATGAGCAATGAGCAATGCTATGGCTGTAATTTGTAGGACATAATTGTTGCCTATTCTATTTTTATTTTATATGCTAAGTTGCTTTTTTCATTAGATGAAAAGTGGTTTGAGAAGAAGATTATGGGGAGTCAACACATTTATTATTCAGGCATTCACCCAAATGTCTAAACAACCATTATAAACTCCTCTCTAATTGTAGTCATTTGAAAAAAAGAAAAAAAGAAAAAGAGAAAATTGGTCACACTGTTTGAATTCATTATTCTTTTTAAAGGAAACCTTTGGCAGCCCTCCATGCCTTAGATGTCTACATATGCTAGCTACAAATCAGAAAGGTAATTCAGCTGCACTGCTCTTAAATCACCCAGAGAAAAGAATCCAAGCTGCTCTCAGGCTTCAGATAAAAGAAAAATGTGTTCAAGGCTGAGGATTTAGATATGAGGTCATGTGTAAAAGAGGTGCCAAATGGGCAGAGTTAGGGAGAAATTGAGGTGAAGCTTTTGTTTTCATTCAGCGTTTATCAGAAGGTTATCATTGCGACTTTGACCTCACATCTGCTGCCTGTTGCTTAAAGGGCAACTTCAGTATTTTTCAACCTAGTTTCCCATTTTCTTGTGTCTGAGTTACTAAATAGGATAAGAATTTCTTGGAATTGGTCCAGTATTGAGTGAGAGCGCTGCAGCCGTGAGACGGAGGGCAGTGAAATCTGATTGGGCAATAACATCCCATTCAATGTACGTCCACTAAAAGTTCTACCATTTCATCTACCGTTTTTACCATTGACTGAGTTGGAGACACTAGTGCCAAGAGGATTTTATGTTGTGCTGGAGTACAGAAAGTGTAGCTTAGTGTTATCTAAAACATTTTCCAAGTCGTGGTCATTTAGTTGATTTTGACAATAACTCAAATCTCACGAGATTTGAGAATGAGACTTCTCCTTGAGCGAGACTTTGTTCGATACAATAAACAAACAGACCGGCTGCAGCACTCTCATTCAATACTGGACCAACTTCAAAATGTATTGTCCACATTAGTCACTAAGACACACAATTATGTGAAAATAGAGTGCAGGTTGAAAAATACTTAAGTTTCCCTTTAAACTCTTAGTGAGGCTGCAGATGTTGAATTATTGGTTTTCTGAGGTAGAAAACTACATTCCACTATTTATTCAGTGACATTGTTGAACCAGGTTTATTTGTGTGTCTACCAAGGCTAAGGATCCTATTTAAGTCTCCATCGACATTGTTCCTGTGGTATCAGCACAAGTTAAAAAGGTTATGGTAATTTCACGTTTCCATGAGCTCATCTTCACTGCCCCTCGACCTACCTGATCGGAATAAAGTGGACGGCTTATGAAGGCTCTGCTGTCCATCTTCTGAGGAGATGTGGGATCAGTGGGGTGAGGAGAGGCATGAGTGGAAAAAATTACTGAAACTGGGCCACTAGATTACCAAGGATGTTCCCCGCCACAATTGACCAACAGACCGGCTGCAGCACTCTCACTCAATACTGGGCCAACAATTATGTGAAAATAGAGTGCAGGTTGAAAAATACTTAAGTTTCCCTTTAATCTCTTTAATTTGTATTACCTGGGAGTAAGGCTGCAGATGTTGAATTATGGGAAAATGATTTGATGATAAAATTCAAGTGCCTTCTAATTCAAAAGAATAATGCGTCTAATTCAAAGCTAAATTGCAGCTTATCAGTTTAAAATGTAATTCATACTGGTACAAACATTTTCATCTGAAACAATTTTTTTGATTAAAATGTGTTATTTGCATTGGTCCTATTCTTTTGAAATTGACAATGTTTATAAACCTGTGTTGTTTAGTATGCTTGAATCAGACTCTATATCTTTTTAACTGATGGTGAAAGTTCACTTCTTCTTCACCTTGGAATGGAAAACCTCAGTTGTCATGGACGACGACAACTGGCAATGATCTTGAGTTAACATTATATATAAAACTTTTTTTTTTTTTTTGTCCTCAGAGGCTTTCTCTGTTATTCGTCATTAATGAACACAATGGGCTGTGAAAATGAAGTGTGTAAAAATAAAGTCTATTTGTTTTTTTTGTTTTGACAAGAGTGTGAGCATAAAAAGTTGGAAATGAAACTTTGGTGTGAAAATTTCAGTGGACTGATTTGTTTTTTTGCCATCAGATTGCTTGTGCATGGTATGGATTGTGACTAAGTAATTACAGTTTACTCTAAGACTGATTGACATGCTGTGCCTCGAAGCTAATTTGAGATTTTTTTGTCTGATAAGTCATTTCAGTTCATTACAGTCTGATTCCTAAAGACAGATCTGTCTGTGTTATCCATCTTCCAGCTGGCTTTTTTCCTCTTAGGTTATACATGCTGTCAATACCCAGGACAAATAATTACCTGACTAACCACATTCACACTTCCTCTTCTAGGTTAAAGAACCAGGCCTGGCCTCACTTGGGGATGAAGAGTTGTAAAGGAAGACAACATCCTGCCAGAAGCACTGCTTTTTAGCTTACAATAGTAGCTCAACAGAACTGAAATCAGCCCCAACTGTGAACATTTTTAAATCCAGGTTAAAGGTTTCTCTTTTCATGTGCTTATGCTTGAGCTCTTTCAAAGCACTTGTACATTTTAATCTTTCATTTGCACTGTATGTCCTTTTAATGGTTTTAACGCAAATCATTATGTTATGCTGCACTCTCATATTTTATGCTCTATTTTAGTCTAGCTTTTTATTTTCTTTCTCTCTTTGTATTTTTCTGTATTTATTATTTATTTATTTTTTATTATAATTGGGTTCTTTTTTTATTGTATGTTTTATGCTTCCAATTCTACTGTTAAAGTTTTCTGTTGATTTATTTTATTTTTTTTACTATTTGTTTTAACTGATTTATGAAAGGTGAGGAACCATTACCAAGGATGTTCCCCGCCACAATGATAGCAATATTTCTTTGGAATATTTTTTGTTAAATAAAATTGTCACAGTATGTCTCACTGGATGGTGGATGTACTCCAGATGAAGTTATTTGGACTTACGATATACCGCATTGACTGACTGTGATATTCTATGCAATTCCATTGAATGTGATGTGTTTCTGTGTGATTTCGACACCACAATAATTAGTAATCAGGTTCACCTGGAAATCCACCTGTCCCCTTTAGATAAGAATAGTATCTGTTCATTTGTAGACAATGATAAAGACCGGAGAGCAGAAAACCTTCTGTGACTGATGAATAATTAAATCAAG
This sequence comes from Scomber scombrus, assembly GCF_963691925.1. NCBI lineage: Eukaryota > Metazoa > Chordata > Actinopteri > Scombriformes > Scombridae > Scomber > Scomber scombrus. Next base: position 28,883,639 of record NC_084977.1, on the reverse strand, counting down.
TGAACAATACATTTCTGAGTGTGACCCTCTTTTCACAAAGGGGTAATATGCTGTTGATTAACACCATTGTCACACAATGCAATGCACAATGATAATGGAAGAGTAGAAGAAGAAGAAAACTTTATTTCAGGCATATCCGTACATCCATATCCTGAAATAAAATACACATAAGACATAATAGAAACATTTATATTACAATACAAGGACAAGACAGTACAGATAAATACAGAGTTAAGGCAAGACTGCTCACAGCTCTAAAACAAGTTACAGCTCTTCACTTCAACAGATCTCCTTGAATACATGAAAACACAGACTTATAACAGCATCCGAGCCTTGATGCATTTGTGCTAAGTTAATAAAGCTCTCCGTTTTTTTCCGAGAGAGTGATAACTTAAGTAATTCCTCAAATGCTCGACACACCTCCATCAGTGGAAAACACCTTTTGTTTTGATTATACACACACTCCCATCTGCTGTAAATTTCCCCCTTTTCCCTTCACACTCTCTCTCTCTCCCTGCTCCTTCTCTCTCTCTCTTCGGTTCTCTCTCCCCTGGCCGGTGTGATTGGTCAGTTTTCTGTCAGTGTGCACTCTAGATATATAAAACCACTGCTGGGGGTGGAGACAACAGCAGCCTAGCAGTCTAATACTCAAGAACAGTGCTACATTATAAAAACGTTGCTGCTTGCTGTCACACTGCTGCCTTCCTGTCGTCATTTACAAAAACAGCACTGACTTTGGATCTTTAACATTCCACCATGTGTAAAGGACTTGCAACACTTCCGGCAACATGCCTGAAAAGGTAAGACTAATATGCTTTAAACAACAGGTGGATCAAACTGTTGAAAGTGATGTGAATGAATGTGAAAAGTAACTGTGAAAGTAACTGTGATAAAATGTAGTTTTTGATATCTGAAACGATCAGTGTACATGCTGATCCTGACATCTTGATATTTCAAACTGGACAATTAACTGAAATCAGCAGTTAAATACAGACAAAGAGGAGCCAGTTGACACTTGGTCACATACAATAGATCTTCATACAAGCAAATCTTTGAACAAATATTATCAATGCAAACAAACGGAAATCTTTTCACTCACTGTCCTCCCATATGATTCTCCACAGTGCCAAAGACATCAAGCACAAAATAAGTTTCTTGCTCCAGAAGCCCGAACATCAAGCAGCGGATCAGAAGCAGATGAAAGAGAAGACTGCTGCAGCTGCTGCAAAGAGGTCAGAAGAACTAATCTGTTAGTTCATGTGGATGTTGTTGATGTAAAATATTTGTTCTGGTCTGTGTTTATTCTACAGATCTGACTTCAAAAAGACAATTAAGGCACATAAAAAAAACCCTCCATTCATGCTTTGGATGAAGTTCTGTTTGTGTTGCTTTAAAAGATTTTCCTGTGTATTAAAATAAGTCCTGCTTTGTTATTAACATGTTCAAATTATTTTATAGTTTTCTTTAATCACTATAGAAGGAACATTTAAGAGGAGAGTATGAAGCCAAATGCTTTTTATCCACCCTGATTATGCATAAATCCATTACTTTTGTTCGTGCCTGGTTTTGGACACAAACCACATAACTTGGCCCCAAACTACAAATTTGAGATATTTCCACATGAATTATTTGAAAGGGGGCGATGACAAAAGAGATGAATTGGCTATTCTGGTGAGAGAGAGAGTTTGATTTGACGCCCTTGTGGAGAGCCATTTAGTTTAAAATGGGAAATAGATCATTTCCTGCTCGATGTTTTGAATTTTTCGGTTCAGTGGTGCTTTGTTCTATTTTGAAAAACGTCTGCATACCAATTCAGGTGTGTAATTATATGGCAGGTTTTGGTTTGTGTTACCATACAGAAGATTTATAAAGCCTTTGATTGATGTTACATAAGTACTATTTCTGCAGATTTAAAGGGACATTTTTCAACGAAAGTGTGGTTTAGCTGGTAGCTGCGAAAGGGATTGCAATGTAATCCAACAGGGCAACTGCACTATATCAATGTACATCCACTAAAAGTGTTTGTTCTTGCTTCTGACAGGCTCAGATTATTATTAAGAGTGTATGGCAAGATTATAGAAAGGAGACAATACAGACAATACAGAAAAATGTCTTTACCTTTTGCTTGAGTCTAACCAAATCTCGTCCTGAAATCTGGCAAAACCAGTGTTTTTATCCAAATATTCAGCCATGGCTAGACAAATCTTCACTAACCTACACAAATGTCTCCAACTCTGTCATGGCTGAATATGTAGCTGATTTTGTGAAAATTGGTTACCTTGAAGCCCATTTCGTGGCTCCTCATTAGTCATTCGAACACAAAAAGATGGGAAAAAAGGCCAAATTACATTGGCTGAGGAACACATTATATCTCGTTTGGGGCTTAATGACAAGCCTTCAGGCTTTGTTCCCACTAGACACCTCTCATTGTTCTTTATGAGCTGATTAACATCAACGACACTCACCCTGACCTTTCCCTTTCAGTAACGTATAACCCATTCAGATGGATAACAGTTATGGATAATCAATTTTCAGCTCTCCTGTAATAATTGTTCAACAGTTATATCGCTCATTCCTTTCACAACACAAGGACACACTGTAAAAAACATGACATGCTTCTTCTATTGTAGTGATATGAGTATATAGTTCATTGCTCCTCTCTAAGTGGATAAAACATATTGATTAGTGTCATTATTTCACTTGTGCTCTATATGAGGGGGATTATTGCTGGTTTTGCTGTGTCACATGACGTAGACATGGTTAGATTTACTGCCATTATTGATCAGTGCAGCCTGCATCTGGATGAGCTGAGTTCATTTTAGACCAAAAGGAAAAACCTCCCAACAAAGATGTCTTATTATGATGCAAACACTTTTAGGGAAAACAGTATTTTAAATACAGTTTTTTAATTTGTTCAGGCAGGATGGCAGCAAGCCACCAGTGTGGTTTCTGCACTTATTATAATGATCCAAACACGTCATGAACACACATGTTGCGTGTCCCTGTGCAGTGTGATTCATTGGTTAAATGCAAATAGTTTCATGCATCATTTCCAAATTGCAGCTTTCCTGTGAAATTCTTACCATGTGATGTCTGTGAAACCTTATTAAAAAAACCTGTTTTGTCTGTATTTCAGTGTGCCAACTGCAGCTGAGGTGGAGAAATGGAAGGAGTCTTTCAGCCACGTGATGAACAGTGAGAGTAAGTGTTACATTATTGATTCAAACGTGAAACCTAAACTGGAATAAAGCTAATCAGACTTCAAACCGAAAGCAAACTCAAGTGATTTTGTTTGATATTAATAGTACTGAAGATATCTGTCAGGCGGATGCTTGACTCATTAAATCTCCAGCAGAATCTCTCTTGGGGGTTAATTTAAAAAACTAAAAACTAAAAAAAAACGTTAACTAAACATGAATGTTCTCAAGTGACATGATGGGGCTGCAATCATGGGAATATTATCAGACAAGGTCCTGAACTTCACATTCTTTGCTAATGGTTGGCGGTAAAGTTTCACAATTTCAAAAGTGATGTAATCTTTTCCACACATTGAAAAGGCAGAAGATGAGAACTTTAAGTAAATTATTAAATATACATGTGAAATATAGTCTCAAGAAGCCGGTAAATGTAATAAGGTGTTTAAATGTAACAATTTAAGACAAATAACATAAAAAAACAGGACATTCGTAAATTAACGACAGTCTAACAGATGTGTTGGATTAATCTCGTGCTAATTAAGTAGCATCATCCTGTTCAGGCTGGCTGTGATTACGGAAAGTTATGAAAGTTATGAGGACTTGGCTGGAACACACACAAACCTACACACTGAGTACACACACATACAACACTTTCTCATGATCTGGTCTTCTGCTACGTGTCTCGAGGCACTACTGAACGGCCCCTCAGGGCATGCTGACCAGTGCCGAGGGTGTATATCTCTGTCTGTGTGCGCATAAACCCCCTGGGAATTACAGTGAGTGTGTGTGTGTGTGTGTGTGTGTATGTGTGGACACAAAGCGGAGCAATGGCCTTGCGGGAACCAGTTGAGTTCTGACCTGCTGCGTTCCCTGACCTTATCAACTGACTTCCAAACTCATCATGTCTTCCTTCTGCCTTTCAGACTTTATCTGTCCGAGCTCTTATTTCTCCAATCGCTTGTTCTTTTCTTAATCTCATCCTGGCCTCTCCTCCGTCTTTCATTCTGTTCTGTTAGTCATGTAGGATTTTGGAGCAACAGTGCTACATCCGTTAATCAATTTGATAAAAATATGACTTCGACAGGGACTGGTTTGATTAATGGAAAACACTAATTTGCCTTGCGTATCTGAACTCATCAGGATGCAATTATTGCAACTAAGTCTGGCAGTATTATTGTCATTTTGATAAATAATGGCTCAGTATAATTACAGTGCTTTCATGCTCTCTGGCTTCACTTCTTGCTGTGTTTATTTTCTCTTACAGGAGGATGAATGAATGGCAATTGCCTTTAGCATCAATTACTCACCCTTCTAACACATTTCTATAACCAGAAACTTTGATCGTTTTCGCTCAATTTGTGTGTTGAAAACAGCACCCATTTTTCTTTTTGTGCTGTAAAGCAATCCATCCGAAGTCTTGTTAGATCTAAGGACACAAAGCGTAACAAGTCGTTGAGCCTGACAGCTTTCTGATTATGTCATGTACTTATTCATGGGTCTCTAAGGTGCACTGGATATTAATACCCTTTTTTGTTTTCTGTCTGTTTTAGCGGGTCGTAAAGTCTTCACCACCTTCCTGAAGTCAGAATTCAGCAAGGAGAACATGGACTTCTGGCTTGCCTGCGAGGATTACAAGAAGAGCACAACTTCCAAGTTGGCAACCAGAGCCAAGCTGATCTACCAGCAATATGTTGAGGCAGATTCTCCTAATGAGGTAATGAGTCATGTCTTTACTGAACTATCAGCGAGCTTGTAAAGCATGAACAAGTTTACCCCTTAAAAATGTAACAATATTGAGAATGAATTCGTAATAAGTGGGAAAGTGAGGCTGGGATAGCAAGGGTGAAGAAAAAGATGTCCTTTAAAAGCCTGAAACTCACTTCAAAGGTATTGCTGTAAATCATATTAATGCAAATGCAATGAATACTTAATTCAATGCTTCACAAAGCTATGAACACACATGAATAACACTGCTACACTGATGACAATTCAGTCGGTTGTCTGATTTAAGATTAAAACTATTTTTTTATTACCATGGGAAGTTAGATGATGGCTGATGGAAATTTGGACAACTCAGTTTATGTCTCTGGGTAGATCATAGACTTTAGGTTATATAAAGATGGATAACATGACAGCTCCCTAAAAAAGTGAAGCCAAAATATCTTGATTGCCCCCTGCTGGCAGGTTGCAGTATTGGTCTTAAATCCCACCGTCTCCATGTTAGCGAATGGGACAGACTTTTAAAAAAAGTGCATGTTATATATATTTTTGGTTTCTATCATTTTAGGTAGTTCTTAACACACTGATGTATATTCAAGTGTTTTCTGATAAGTGGCAGGAAGTGATGATGTGTCGACCATCTTTACAGTCTATGGGATTTACTCTTGACCAAAACTAGTTAAAAAGTGTGTTTTCCCTCTTTTATATAAAAACTATATTACTTTTTCTTTTAACTGTGACATTTTTAGGGATTTCATAAAGGTTTATCTGCAGCTGGATAAGGAATTTGAGATTTTAGAGGAGTAATTAAAGTTAATACTGAGTAGTTTTCTTTGCTTGTGTGCTTCATCCTGGCCTCTGCAGTACCGCTCCCTACCTTACCTGTGGTCATGCTCTTCAAACTCTCACTAGATTTTTGTCTTCAGTATCCTAACCCATCATTTCTTCTCCTCCTTTGTCACATTAAGGTAAACCTAGACGCAGTCACCAGAGAAGTAACGATGCAGAACATCGAGAGCGCCGTCCCGTCTTGTTTCGACGAGGCTCAGAAGATGATCTACACGTTGATGGCGAAAGACTCCTACAGGCGCTTCCTCAACTCCAAACTGATCCAGGATCTGTCTAACATACGCTCCAGAACTGTTAAGGACAAAAAGGAGAATAATAACTGTCAATGTGCCAAGAACAGGCAGGCGTTAGCCAGCGGCGCCTAAACAGGAAGAGAAGAAGGGAGGGGTAGAAGAAAGTGCCAAAGACTGAAAATGTATAAGAAGGCAGAAAATGATAAAGATCAGGTTGTTTTGTGGAGAGTGTTTATAGTTTAGAAATTCAGAAGGTTACAAAGTGAATTGAAGGTTACTGTGAGATGTGATTTGGGTTTTTTTTTTTAATTTTTTTTTTTATAATTTTACTTCTGCTTCCTGAGGACTCACAGCACAGTGCAATGCAGTTTCCCCCCCCCTGTATTACATTTAGAAAACGTTTGATGTTTAAGTGTCTCAATGGTTAATAGTTACAGATCAAATATTTGATAGTTCAATGTACAATACAAATACACCGGATGTGTAAATGTTTGCATTGTGAAGCTTAGCTTTTGCTTCTGTTTTCACTGCAAATCATAACCTGCTCTCCAGGTCACGGCCAGGTTATATTGATACTCACAACAGTAACTAACCCAAAACTACCTCCATCCAACAGACACACCCTCAAACAACATTGTGCATTTTTTTTCAGTGGAAAAGCACAGTTTGTTACAGTATCTGGTAATTACAATGTAGACTGCCTATATATCTTTAAAGTCGTTTATCAAGTTCTTTTTAAGACTCACCAAACTTACAAAATGAGCCATTATCTAGGCCTATTTATCTGCTGTGCAATTAGTCAGTAGCTGCAAACTATGTAGTGTATTTATACTTATAAACAGTATGGTCATTTACCATCATATTGGATATTTCTTAACCACTACCTTCACATTTGTTAAAAATGTTATGCTAATTTTCCAGTGATTACTTATGTGATATATGTTTGCACAGTATCTCAAAGCTTTGTCATGGCAACAACTGGCCCTGCTCTCTGCAGACACACTGACACAATCTCCACACTGTGCAAATGTTGGTTCTGTGCATTTTGTAAGTGGGAATTTTAAGCATGCTTTAATATTACAGTATTGACTTCCTGTTGCATGCCATAGTGTTGCCAACCGTTAGGAAAAACAGTGAAATTGTGACTCTGATCGTGATTGATTTGACGGATTTAATAGGTTATTTAATAGTGCCGTCACTTTAATATCTTTTAGTGACCTTGCATATTAAAATGAATGTGATGGATTGCCGGCTATATACTATGTGTAGATATTAATTGAACTATGCCATTGTCCTATTTATATCCTATCTGTGACTATTCACCAATAAATTATGTGTTGGAGAACTCAGCAATAATGTGTGTGGTTTATCAAACGGTGTCCACATCTGAAAGTCTATTACCATGCCAGTAGATCTTTCGGGATGTTTGTAGGCATAGCAACACTTTTCGATAAATGCTGATGACAATATTAAAGGATTTGGCTGATTCCATTATCTTTCTTAACCCTTACATATTGTTCAGGGTTAAATTTGACCCATTTTGTACATTTGAGAGCTGTAAAGACACCATATGCACATTTCCTTTAGCTGGACTTTTCCTAAAGTGACCCACAGAGTACAAAAATGTGAAAAAAATACATATGTTTTTAACATTTTTGTGCAGCTGATACACATTTTATAAATGCAAATGTACACATTTGACCTGAGTTATTAAAAAAATGAGTCAGAATATGAACAGTATGTAAAGGGTTAAAGTCAACAAATCTCACTACACAACAATAACCTGATCTATAGTCTGATCCATCTTATTCCTCTGTGCTGTAAGACATCTGTTGTCAAAAAAAATATTAAAAACATGTCAGTGAACCACACTGTTATCAAAAATAAAACTCTATAAAAGTAAAACTTGTCTTCAGATCCTGACATACCTCAGACTGTCCTCTTGTAATCACACGGTTATCATCTATAATGCAGCAGACGTAAGACCGGCAGTGATTGTGTAATAGCTACAGATTAGAGATGATTACCTCATTATAAAATCCATTATCTAATAATCACATGGAGACACACACAATGGAAGCTTTTTATATCCTGATGTTCTGATCAAGAATCCAAACTCTCAATGGATGTACCACTTTTGTTGTAATTGACGTGATAGATGACCAAAAATAGAAACTAAAAACAAGCATACCTTTTTGCAAACTGGTTAGTTGGTTCCAACGTGATCTCATGGGATTGCATATATATAGCATGCTACTTTTTTGCCACTTTTTGCCACTTTTTTGTGTCATTTTCCATGTCATGTCTATGCATTTCAAGCTTTTGGTGTGTTGCTTAATGCTTTTGGTCATTTGGTTAGGGTTGAGGAAAAATCATGTTTCGGGTTATAATGATCAGTAAAATGCAGTAAAAATGTCCTGATATGAAAAATGTCTGGTTTAACAGTGTCAAACAGTTCTCTGATGCTATCTAGCCATCAACCCAACTGGCCTTTTGCTAATAAAACAAAGTCAAAGAATGTAAATCAGAAAATAAAGTCACTATATCGATGTAATCTGAAATGCGTCACTCCATCTGACACTAGAAGGTAACTATGGGTTGCTATTGGTGACTGAATTCATGACCTGAATGGTGACATGACACACAAAAAGCAAAATAGCATAATGATAAAATGCAAAATGACTTGAAAAAAAGGCGTATTATTCATACACCATTTCGTGAAACCAGGCCATTCTCACCCAGATTAATTTGCAGTATCTTGAGCATCTTTTTTCATTTTCAGATCCTTGTTGAAAACACAATGAATACAAACATGCGCTATTACAGACATGCAAGACTTTATTTTAGATTTTTACAACCCCTAAAACCCTTTTTTCCCCACATTTTGAATCCACGACTCATTGTCAGAGCTTTGGATTGTCCTTTTAATATTTCATTTAATCAAACATGGCCTTGGCCATGGTGAAGACTGGTTTACTCTGTGGACTTATTTGTTTGGATTTATCTCCATGAAGTAGGGTGTTTACTGCATACTACTTATGCACAGTCACAGCCTGACTCCATGCCTATTTAAGGGCAACACATTTGGAAGCATGACTCACTATACAGTAAATAAGCATTCTTTAATCTAATCTGCACATCTTATTCTAACCGACGAAGATAGGGTGAATATGCTTAAATATTTACTGTAGGTTAATTCAGTCTGCATGCTATTCTTCTGAGAAAAGGCACAAAAATAAATGTTTTAGATGCAGAATCTGTGAAAAAAAGCTCTCAGTCTTAGTTAATAATCCACCAACACGCTTATACAGGCGCTTTAACATGGATTAGTACTCTAGGAGTTTTTCCATGCAGACCTAAAATGGGTGAGCATGCTAGGCTGATGCTGCTATTCATCCTGTGCTGCTGATTAATGTATTTTTTTAAGAGGAGGATTGCTTTATCACTGAGGCAAATGTTTTGGCATTTTCAACAAAATTCCTCCTTCAGTAAGAGTCATGCATAGATGGAAAGAATGAATGCATAAAGACTTGTGTCTGCTGAGAAGTACAGATCTATCTGATATACTGCTGCTCCACAGCCTTAGTGTGCTTGAATGTTGCAGCTGAAGTGAAGGAGTCTAAAAGAAAGAGATAAATCTACTGGATCTGGTGTGCTTATCTGTTATCTAAAATGAATGGGGGTGTAGGAGTAGCTAAGAGCTCTCTGTGGGGAGTCAGCAGCTAGAATTTGGACCATAACATTTTGGACTGGAGCAACAAATAACTAATATTTATGAGGTGATACACAATACCTAAATTTGACCATGAGGATAAAAATGTCAGAATGTAGGATTTCATCCAAGGCTGGGTGAAAAAATGTTGTCATAGAGAAACAAAGTAATTGTTTGAATATGTGGCAAACAGTTTGTAGATGGTATTCATCATGTTGCACTTAACACAAAAAGTAAGTAAGACCCTATCTGCTTTCTTACCTGTGTGAAAGTCAGATCTGAAAACAATTAGACAATTCCTGCACACTGTCTGACTTACTGCTGGAATGTTAATTTGTTTAAAGTGTTTCTATCTGTCCAACCATCGTCAGGTACGTATGGGAATGTGTATTACAACATTTCCATATGACCCCTTTGCACTAACCCAAAACGTTGCCATCCTGGCTAGTCTGAGCGACTGGAAAAACAGCCTAAAAATAGCAACATACATCCCACTCAAGGCATGGCTGGACCCTCAGGCAACAAACCTTTCTGGGGGTGGAGCAGTCCTTTCAGGAAGTCACTTGTGACGCAGTGCCAGCAATGGGTAACATAAATATCACCTTTTAACTTGTTTAAATTCAAATAACTTTCTATTAAAAATATTCATGTGCATAGAAAAACATTTGATTGTTGTTTGATTGAATTGTTAAGACATATTTTGTAACACTGTGCAGTTAAAAATACTCTTGTTGGGGTGATATAATACAGAGATGTGCTTGGTGCATAGTTAGATAGTTGCACGGTCCAAATTTTATGATGGATACACTATCAGAAATCCCAACGCTCCCAAAAAATAAGGGTTTAAATCACCACCTGCTCCTCATCCAGCCAGACAGCATACACAGTTTATAGCCATTCCTTCATTTCAGTGCACAACTGAATTATGACAGTACATTTTTGTTCCTGCCAGTGGCGTTCTAACATTGTGTTTCATTAAAAAAAAAATTCAACCTGATTTGAATACTAAACTCCACTGGTTGAATAAAAATGGAAGCTAATTCTACACATTTAACTGATCACATTTCAAGCCTAAGTGTTTACCTACTAGACTGTGAAAAAGCTTTTGTCACAGGCTTTTTATTTTTAATTAAATTCCTTGGTGAATCATGAAATTGTTTTAATTTTTCGCTTCGTTTTACTGTCAGGAGAAATCTATACATATATATGCGGAGTACATTTTGTATTTTCCTGCGAGAACAGTAATCATGCTGTGAGTGACAAATGTACAGTCATAATTATGGTAATTGTTATTGCCAGCAAAGCCTCAATCATCTATTCCCAACAGCTACTTTTAAAGCAAGAAGAAATGCTTTTTCACGCAACATGTGAGACCACAAAAGCCCACTCCATCTGTTCTTCAATTATACATCCACCCACATCATCTGTCACACAAATGCACATTGATATGGGACTTGAGACCTTTGTGGGTGGAGTTTAAGTCATTGCTGGATCAATGTTAAAGGCAGCTACAGCTAAATGGAAAAAAAAACAAAAGAAATCCTACCCTGTCTTCATTGCATCATATTCAGGTTTGTAATCACTGTCTTTGCAAATCATTGAGCGATTACTTTACTTACCAGTTCAAGTTGGTATAAAAACGAGACCATGCAAAATGTCTGTTGTTTGATGCTAAACATGTTAAAAGACTGAAGTTTGCACCCTAGAAAGTCAGATAGCAAACTAACATAGGTTCCAAACAGATGAAGCGTAAATGTTGTTTTCTCTTCAGTCTGTACTTAAGTTACCAATCCACTAGGTTTGCTTGCCACTAAAGTATGCTAGCCTCTCATTTACCACCTCCAGTCTAAGGTTTACTACCACTGGTGTATTAGTATCTACATTGATGCAACATAGACATATTCTGCAGAAGCCTCTTGTATTTTGGCAGTTCTACATAACAGCAGACAGCTCTGATATCTCCCACTTAACAAAAAGGCTAAATACTATAATTTCTGGTGGCAATATGTAAGTAAAATGTACTATCAACACTAACACAGCCGATTCATATAGTTAAACATGAACTATGCGCTGTATGTGGAACTATATTTGTCACTACAAATGTTAAACATTATATCCACAAAATGTAAATTTAGGCATTTTTCTATTAATGTGTTGATACTACATATGGCTAGTATCATAGTAACCATCCAGGAATTCAGCAGTGTTTTGGGAATAAAGACTCCTGAATTAATTTATCATATCTTAAAGCTAGAGAGAAAAATGTCTGCACACTGCAGGTGGATTTATTAGTCAGACAGTTAGTCTGACTAATAAATCTACCTGCATTAAGAGTTGCAGTGTGCTGACTTTTTTATTTCTTGCTTGCGTACATTTGTTGTTTGGTCCAGCACCTGCGTTTATTCTTTTTCTGGATGTGTGCGTCATATCTTAAAGCTGAAACTTCAGTTTGTAAAACTTCAAGTTCAACGTATTTCATGTCTACAATGAACTTTAAACAATTTTACTGTCAGACACTTCTTAAATAAAGAGCAACCCATCGGAAAAACATCAGATGAATTTATTGTATTGCATTAAACCTTAAGTTACAGGGAAGAAGAGGTCATATGTTTGATAAGGTAATTGTTAAAAATTGACAGCAGACATGTTTTAAGACACACAAGTTTTTCACAAAAAGTGCAGTAGACGAGTTAGAAATTCTTAAAATTAAATCCATTTCCTTTCCCTCATTGAAAACCCCAGAATCTATAAATATGTAAATACATTTCAAAAGCTAAACTGCTGGACTGCAGATGCTTCCTACTGGAAAGTCCTTTGTGTATGAAGTTTGATATTTCCATATCACACTTGTGTAAACTTGCATATTGGCTCCAAATTAGTCACAAATAATCCACAGGTGCACGATGAAGCTTAAACATTACAGTGAAGTTACAAGTTAACACATTGGTGTTAAATGGAAAGGACTTCAACTATGCCTTGGTTAAAAAAAAGCAAACCCAACCTTTAAAAAGTGGAAAAGTAGAGCATTGGCTCTAGGACGTGAGCTTTCTTGCAAAACATAACCTCGTGCTGTTCAATCAATCAATCAATCAATCAATCAATCAATCAAGTAGTTCAAAGTGCATTATAGTTAGCTGATTGACAAGCTGAAAATAAGACAGAACAAGTAGCAACATTTAAAACATACAAAAAAACTGGAGACCAATGCACGCAAAATAAATTAAAAATGTAAATAAAATAAGTAAAAATAAATAATTAAATAGATAAAAAAAATCAAATAAATAAGTATAAAGGTTTATTAAAAGTTAAAGTAAAAAAAAAAAGTAGTCTAGTAGTCCAACCAATAGAGTCATGTTCTTCAGTCCATCCCTGTTGCCTGTCCTATCAAACAATACCGCCTCATTCTTGGAGAGTAAAATAACCCATTGGTTTACTTTTGATTGTTTCCTGACTGTCATGACACACCTTAACATCCTGTTTCAACAGGAAATACATCACAGTAAGGAAGTAATGTCCATTCAAGTACTGATTTAACAGCTCATGTGTGTGCAGAGGGATTTCCCACCATTGACCACAGAGAACACTGCAGCACACATTACATTCTAATTTAGGTAAAAACAAACGCATGTGTAGCACCTCATTTCAGGGTTAAATTATATACGTACATCAGTCTGTGTGTACTGTATACTGTTGTTCGCCTGCAGCTGTTGTGCTTGCCAGCGTCTGTCCAGGCTCAGACTCTCAGGCCTGAGTGGTGCTTCTTTCAGCACTAACCTGCTTATCGCTGCATGTTCTCTCTGCCTTTTCCCAACGGCGAGCAGCTGTGAGGCCTGCTAATTAAAACCTGACAGAAGGATCTGGTGCTCTAATGTGATCACACATGCAAGGAGGCACGTACACGCAGACACATGCAAAACCACTTATCTGTACAGCACTAACACACACACACGTGCACACAAACACTACATCAATCCATACATCCCTGGGGCTGCATGTCTGGATCTCTGGTTTATTGTCTAGAGAAGTTTAGATAATAAACACAACAGGGATAAAAATGATTCATCTCATCGTGGTGTCTGTCTTTCTGTTGTTGTGCTGTATTTATGTTCATGCTGATGCTAACATCTGTGCAAAGTTTGTGACATGCTCGGGACATGTTTTGACAGTTTTTGATTGAGCAGTCATAATACCTTCATTAAACATTCATAGTATGTCTATTAGTAACTCAGTTCAGAGTAAATGTCCTTATCTGTGTGTAAAATCTATTTTGCTGTCCCCACCATCTCCTGTTTGAACATGTTCCTCACATGGAACATGGAACACGGAACATGGAACATGGAACATGGAACATGGAACATGGAACACGACCTTCTCCCTCCCCGTCCCCCTCTTCCTCTTCATCAAAGGTGCCAGGGAAGATGACGAATGAAAGAAACAAAAAAATACGAAAAAAAACAGCTTGAAGAAATCCACACCAGAGGGTAACACAGAAAGACAAACACATGTTTTTAATTATATAGTAAATCAGCTTCTATTGTTGAGTGTATGGATGTGACACTGAAGTCATTGTTCTGTGATGAAAAGAAACATCTGGTTGTAACAAGAAATACATTCATATCCAGACCTGATGTTAACACTATCTTCCTTTTTGCTATTAATCATCGTTGGAGGTAACCAATCAACAACTTAGTTTGAAACTTTTATGAACACTGATGCTTCTTTAATACATTTTTCTAAATGTGTGTAATATTTGTACAACAGAGGCATCTTTATACAGAGCTGCTTTATTTGAACCCTTCCATACTGTCAGATTTACAGGTTGGTTTATTGGTTTACTTTCAAAATTGTCAAATAAGAGTCAGAGAAAAATAAAAATAAAACATGTGTGAGTGAGGTCAAAACCCACTCTGGGCTTATCTTAAACTGACTGACTGAAGATTGAACAGGGAGATTTCATCAGAGTGTGTTTACTGTCACAAACATTGATTTATCTGAGTGCACAAAGTACAAACATCTTATTTTGGAACTACAAAACACAATATTTTCTTGACTTTGGCCTGGGAGCGTGCTGTTTTCCTCATTCTCTCATACTCATTATTGAAATTGGCACACAACTTTGAAAATCCTATTATCCAGCCACTTGATTATGAGACTTTAGAGAGCATAAAGTGCAATCTTGGCAATGAATATTCATTCTTACAGTTGTTTTTTCCTCCCTATCTGAAATAAAGGGAGGTCCTCCCATTTCATACAAACTGCGTTGTTGAGGTAAAATAAGGATATAAGCCAACAGATAAAAACCCATTTTTTTCTTACTAATGACAAAATGTGCTGTAATTCCCCAAATAACCTTAAGCCTGAGACTTCAACTCATTTGTTAGTTAAAATCTTATTATATGCTTTATTTTTCCTCTGTCTTTAATTATTTGCTGGTTAGTCATATTTTGACTTTAAAGCAAAGGGCTGAACCAATTAATAATGCTCAGATTACAGCTACCTCAGTCAATACAGTTTGTTCAAATAATAATGGGTTGTTAAAATTAGTGGATAATGACAAAAACTATCATTTATATAGCTTATAAAACTAACATTTTATTAGCTATTTTCAAGGATTAGGGTGTTTGACACTCAAAAGTACCTTTGAATTGTCTTGTTTTGTGTGTATTTTCAATTTGAGCAGCAAAACTGAAAATATGATAAAAGTAGACATAAACATTCATGAAACATGACCGCTGTGTCCACTGAAGAGACGTCAGTGGATGAAAACATCAGGTCTGTGTTGACTGATGAGGAAACTTCTACTGGAATATCTTTGCATGGTTTATACGTAGTTATTTATCTTATACTGGGCTTTTATGCAGTTCAGCCTCTGTTTAAAACAGTCCGTTTTTGCTCCCGTCTCTTTAAAAGGTGCAGTTTGTAGGATTTAGTGGCATCTAGTGTTGAGGTTGCAGACTGCAACACAAGGAATACCCCCTCCCCTTCAAAAATCTGTGTTTTGTTTGTCCATTCTGGGCTACTGTAGAACATGACAGTGCAACATGGTGGACTCAGTGGAAGAGGACCTGCTCCCTCTATACATATATTTAAAAAAAACTAATTTTAATGAAACAAAAAAATTAGTGCAAAGTCTGTTCTGCCAGATGCCACTATATTCTGCACTCTGGACCTTTAAGGCCCCCTTCCCAAAGAGGGTTAGGGTTAGGGTTAGGGTTGTAAGGCTATGGAAGGGTTAGGGTCTTGTGGAAGGATTTCACCTATTCTTTACATAAAATATCAACTTCTTTAATGCATCCATACATGTTCAAGCCCAAATCTGAACTTTTCATATGTGAGGGGACAACATGAACAAGCTGTCAATCAACCTAGCAACAAAGACTACTGAATGGATGGTTTGTGGGCATGCATGAACAATGATGTCTGCATTTTTACATACATTAACCTCATATTGTCAGATGACTGTTAAAAAATCTCAGAGTGTGGTTTGATACCAATTTAAACTTTAAGCAGCACACCACAAAGCTTGTGCAATCGTGTTTTTACCATCTTAGAAACATCGCTAAAATTAGGCCAATTTGAACTTTTAATGACACTGAGACCATTTTACTTGCTTTTATCTCATCACACTTAGATCACAACAACAGTCTTTTTACCTGCTTGAGCCAAAAGTCTATAAATCGACTCCAGACTGTACAATATTCAGCTGCCAGGCTTTTAACCAGAACTAACAGGCAGGATCATATTATGCCTGTCTAAGCATCTTTACACTGGCTCCTAGTATGTTTTAGGATACATTTTATTGATTACTTTTAAAGCTCTTGATGGTGTTGCTCCCTGCTACATTTCTGACCTTTTAATACCCTATGTGCCAGTCCGTACTTTGAGATCCTCGGGCAGAGGTTGCCTGTCTGTTCCAGAGGCCCAGCTGAACACTAAAGGGGAGAGGGCATTCGCAGTCGGGGCTTCCAGGCTCTGGAACAATTTGCCCGAGGAGATCATGTCGGCTGAGGCAGTAATCTCTTTTAAATCTCTTCTTAAATCGACTTTAATCAGAGAGCCTTTCCTGGTTTTATTTGAGTTTGATCTTTTTTTTATCCATTTAAAATCTCCTCTTTTTATGTTTATGTTTTTATGTCTGTGTTAAGGTACAGTTTTATCCTGTACTATCGCATTTTCTGCTGCCTTGTAAAGCACTTTGTAACACTGCTCTATAAATACAGATTATTATTGTTAAACATAATGAAAGTTAAAAAATATAACTTGATAGAAAATCACAAAGCATGGTGTCTCCTTTAATGTTCAATTTCATATATGGATTGAACATAAACTCCATATTTCCATTACATCATGCTTTCCACATGGATTTTGAGGTTTGACTAGTGCTCTTTTAATTACGTCACCCTGATGCACGCTCTTCTTCTGCAATGATTTAATGACACAGGTTTGCACATACATTTACATTGTTGCAGATTTTCTGAAAATGTGGTTTAAATTTGTTCTATATTTTTATGGAAACCTAAAAACAAACAGCTCCAAAATGAAAGCCTCTTAGGGGATCTGACAGTGTGTTGAGTGAATGTTAAACACACAGGGAGCTTGATTATACAATGAAGTGCAGCTGGGTTGGCAGGCAGGCAGCAGGTAAGGATGTAATTAGCCGATAAGGGGCAGGTGTGAAGGGCAGCGAGACAAACAGACTGTGGCTAGTGGACAGGTGACATAAGTTGATCTGGAAAAATAAAAAGACCTTCACTCTGGACCAGCAGTTCACTCCGCATTACAGCTGTTGAGATTTACAGCTGTTGAGTGCACTCTATATTAAAGTGTGGAGTAGGTATAAACAGGTACACAGAGGGATGCATGCTCCATCATAAACAGGAACTGTCACCATGGATACTGATAGTTTTATTATATGCCGATACCTTAAAATTGCGACAGCCCTCCTCCTTCCCCCGAAAACAAAGCAAACAAAGAAATACATACATACATGGATTATTTTTTTCTCCTTCATTCTACAGGGTTGGATTCTATTCGCCGCCATCTGGTGTGGGTTAAAATCAGTTAGACATGGTGAGGACGTCAGTGATCATGTGTCTAAAATGATACATTTAAAAACATGACCTTGTGTCTCTCCAATTATTTGCCGTGACTTATGAGCTGGTCATGACACAGTATACTCAGATTACCTTCCTTTGTATGACCAAGATAAATTATTTTGCACCATTTGTAATTCAATATAATGTGACACAAGACCTGGGCTTACAAACTTGTTATGTATTGAACCGAGCAATTTGACCAAATATATACTTTTTGAAAGTCTGTTTCTGTGTGTCACTCCTCCTTACCACACAAAAGGCCTGATTTACTAAAGGTTTGCATGTGTAAAAACGTGTGTAAACTTGATATCACCCACAAAGAATGTGCAAGCTGATCTACTAACATCTTTCAAATGTGCAAATTAATAATACACACTGTCCATTTAGTATATTGAATATGCAATATGGGGCGTTTTTATCAAATTTCATTTGCGCTTGCAGCTTTCTGCTCGTCCAAACTCTCCTTTAAGACATGCAAAACCCTCGTTTAAATACTGCTGTCTGCACCTGTTGTCATTTATGCAGTTATTCTTTGTTGATAACAAAACACACGCTAACCAAACGTGCAATCTGTTGGACTGAACACGTCGTTTAGTGCTTTTTATTTGGGGTCATAGTAAATCAGGTCCAAGGTGAAATACAGCGACTGGCATGAGCAGACTCAGGTGCAGAGATCATGCTGTCCTCAGTGCTGGAGTGGATTACTTCACTGCATTCACCAGTCCAGTCCTGTACAGACTGCTATTTTCAGAAACATGTAGGGAATATGTTTGAGAGTCCATCAAGTTCCCAAGTCTTAATTTGGGCTTGTGTCAATGATGATGTAACTTGTGTAATTGCTCTGCTCTCACTCTCTCTCTCACTTCCTGTGCATGTGTGCAAAACCTGCTAGAAGCCCTTCTGTCCTTAAGTGTTTTGTGGAGCCATGCATGGATCCATGACGTGTTTAAAAAACACATCACTAGCAAGAGTGAGTACTGTAGTTTTCCAGGTATGTAACCTTTTTACTGAAGGGGTTGGTGCCCCACCTATGTTTTTTTACATATAAAATTTCCACTGGAGGAAAGAGGAAGTAAGATCTCCTTTCCTCTCAGACATCATTTGTCAAGTGAACATCTGGATCTACTGTCTAGGGGTGTAAACAGCTCTTTAGTGTCATTTGATGTCTTGGAAATAGCATGTCTCATCACTTATACAGATAATTAAGTAGTTTATATGCTTTCAGAAAAATGGAAATGATGTAGATATATCCGACATCAAAAAAATAACTTGATGCACAGACATTTTCAGCCTCATAGAAACTGACATTTAATTAAAATGTGTTCATGGTAACAGAATTACCTCATCCCTGACTATGATTAATTACAGGTTAAAGTACAAAAATGAGCAAATATGATCTTGATGAATGATGAATGCATCTGCAACATCCAATCACTAAAGGATTTCTAATAATGACGTGTGGCGGTTCAGTATTAGACTTCATGTGTATCCTCACTTGAGTCTCCTCAGGGAAGCCTCCTCACTCCTCCTGAGCAGAAATAAGCCAATGGAAACATCGACCATTGATTTTTAAGCGACTTGAGGAGTGAGGAGTTCAAGACCTGAAATAAGGCAAATGAGAAGCACTCTGTTTAAACACGTTACCTCATACCAAGCTCTGTCTATTTAAGGAAGCTTGTTGATGGTTTCAAGTATTTGCTCACAATAGGCTTAGAAGGATTGGGTTTGTACACAACTCTATCCATCAATACTTTTGCTAGATGAGATTAATATTTAGTTTTGCACTAGATACCACTGGAATGGCAGAGTTCACTAGTTGAATTTTAAAAGTATATCATCAGATTTTTTGTGTTTACCCTCCTCTTTAAACCTTATTCATACATTATTAGTTATTAAAATAGGACAAGTAATAATAAGTCCAGTCCATTTATGTTGTCAGACACTTGGCAACAGTATTGTCAACATAAATATGTCAAGCTGACTCTTATGTTGAAACAACTGGCAGCTTTTGAAGCACTGACATTGCCCTAATCACTCAACTTTACTCTGAAGAAAGCAGTTCATATGATGACCAGCACGGGGGCGGACTGTGGACAGAAACCCTGTGGACATAACCCTGTGGATGTAGGTTTGGCAGCAGTGGCTCTCGCTGCCAGCCACAGAAATCACCGGGGGGAATGATGACAGAATGTTCTGTTATTTTCTTAAACATGAAGACAGATGATTCTTTTCCTTGAAGGTGTATAAAAAGCCCTGAAGCCATGAGAACCCTTCAACATTGTCAGTGACTTGTGGATCATTGCCATCTTTAATGTGTAACTAAGAGAGTGATCTGCTTCCTGTATGTTCACCGGTCCTGCAGCACCCACGCCCTCTGCCTTTTTAATGACGCTTGAGTAAACATAAACAGCACTGTATAGTTTTATGGTTTTAATCCATCAATGTAGACTATTTTAAACTCTTGGGAGTATAAATCTGCAGAGTCTTGATGTTAACGTGTCTGTATAACTTTCAATGCAGATGTGTCGCTCATAGGTTAAAATTAAATCCCAAGAGAGGCCATATTAAATTTGTATTAATATAGAATACGTGTCATTTCCTTTCCCATGTCTGACCACTGAACTCCAGGAGACAGATTTGGGAATGTCTACAGGTCTGTTTATGCTTAGAGGGCTTATCACTATCGCTGGCTGAGCAGAAGAGATTAAATCATTTTTTTTAAAAACCCTTATCATGCTATGCTGTCAAAGTGTAATTCTTCTTCTGGCACATTTGGAAGGAGAGTCAGGTCATGTATCAGGTGAAATTGAGGTAAAAAGGGAATTGCTCTTAAGTAAACTGTTTGGGATCATATTCAGAATCCTAATCTCTTAATGATGGTATCTTCTTACTGGGGGTTTAATCTGCTTACATCTCTGTTTGTTATGGTTTTGATAATAGTAACAGACGCTTGTTAGCATTGACTTTAACTGTCTTAGGAAACATTAAAAAACCTTGAAGGATGATGTATTTAGAGAGCTCAGACCTGTGATGCTAATTATCCATCTGCTTATGTTTTCTCAGCCTAGGGGATACTGTGAGGTCACTGCTTATGTGACGATGTACCATACATGTTAAAAAAGCAACAAGTTAAACTCAACAAAACATTTGTCAGAAATGTCACTAACCTCCTTTGGGGACCAAAGGCATCTGAACTTTTCCATCTATTTGTAGGAACTGCGTTGGTAACGGATGCGTCCATGCAAGCTTCTGACAGTGTTTGTGTTGGCAGCGAGCCCCTCTGCCGCATCTGTTTCCGTTCTGTTTTTCACTCATCACTGACGTTCTCAGTGGCGCACTCCTCAGCTGCTGCTTTCTTCTTTTCAAACAATTAATTTACTCGGGAGAAGGAATTTAAAAAGGAAGGAACATATTCATGAAGGATATTTCCCTTTTAAGAGTCTGAGAGATATCACCTTTTGTTTTCAGTCCACTTTGTCTGTGTTGGTTTGTTAGTTAGAAGCACTTAACAGATTCTTCAGCAGACCTAGTAGAAGATATACGGATAAGCCTCAATTGGTGGGAAGCCAATGAGGGATCATCTCCTTGTTACTCCACTAACTTTTCGACTGTGGCACCTGCATTGATATATTTAAATCTGAGGAGGATAAAGTGTGTTTTCTGCACATTACACCCTTGCAGGAGCTTCTCCAAGAAATTACATTTATATATAACTAAACCATTTTGCCAGTTACGTTGTGTTGGCAAACATAACAGCTGTCTGGACTGTGTTCGTAGACAACATTTTTCCGAATGAAGGTAGCGTTATATTTATATACTGAAGTTGAAAGGAGGAAGTCAGGGTAGATTGTGGGTGTACAAGTGTAGGACTCTGATACTAGAGAGCAGGTTCAAGTGCTGCCAGTGCCTGAACATAACCATGAAAGGTTGTCCATACATTCAGTATCAACATTTTTGCTACTTGCCAAATATGTTAACATTTTCTCATTATGTCGAGATTCTGGTAAGTTAGCCAGCATTATATTTCTAGCAAAATGTTTATACTGTTGCAAATTAGTCATATATATTTCAGGAGGAAGGGTTATACTGGACATGTTTCATGAATGCAAAAATAGTTAGTGGTGACAAGGACTGCAGTGATTGGACTTTGGATCAAATTCAGAGAAAGTGGGGGTAAAAACATAAAAGAGTTATTCTTTTGTTTCTTGCCTTGCATATTAAAAACATCTGGTTATAGTCCACGGTGTTATCAGACAACTAAAGAGGGGATTAATGGATTAGCATATGAATGACAGACTTTGGCTAAGACAAGGCATTCATGTTTGACCACAAGGTTTCATTAAAATCTGAATTTCACATTTTTAATTATTACCTGGATGTTGATTGGAACACAAACTCGTACTTATGATATGAAATATGCAATTTTTCAAAGTTTTTCATTTGTTGTTTTAAAGATTCAATCATGGGGTTTACTCTGTACAGACACATTATAAATAAGCATCCAATGAAGACAAACAAAGGGACAATTGAAAGTCAGATGTTTCCTCTTTTATAACAGTAACAAGACTTTGGGAAGAGTCCTTGCCAGCTCTCCATTCAAAGATTCTCTGATTCCACTTTTGTATTTATGAATAACTTAAGACACAATTGGTTGTAAATAGAAGATATTTACACGTAAAAATAAATACATCTTCAGGAATTGAATGCATATATATTTTTATGTGGTCGACTCCAAAACGTACATGCAAGGCTACATCAGATTATGCATACTCAGCATTGTTAAAGCCCTTATTGATTTTACTGTGATGCTGATTGTTGACTCATGTGATGCTTTAGGTTATGACATCAGACTGGCCAATCTGTGCCATAGTAAAGACTTGTCAATACTATTTCAATTTACTGTTTCAGATATATTTCAGATGTGTTAGTTGTATCTTTGCCAATTTTTTTTTGTCTTTTTTGAAAAATAAATCCAACTAATAAGATGAAAATAGACGTAACTCCTTATCTCCTGATCTGTACTTCTTTCAATTTTGGAGTTTGTGGATTATTTGCAATCATGAGAACAATAAGGACTTATAAAATGCTGAATATCTAGATGATAATATTCTTGTGTTGGTTAAGACATTGTTAAATAGAAAGAAAAAAACATTAAGGAGTAAATATAATCACACTTTATGGTTGCTACATTCAACTGTGTATATTTAAGACACTTAAACATTGCACACCGACACCAAATCCACCATCATATCCATCCATGTCTTAACTCAGTGTAAAATAGGTGAATACCAGTGGTTTGTTACAGCTTATAATTGTGAAAAAATAACTTGTGGTTGAAAGTGTTATGGTGTTAACCTGGAAAATAACATGAAAAATAC
Source organism: Scomber scombrus (assembly GCF_963691925.1). Taxonomy (NCBI): domain Eukaryota; kingdom Metazoa; phylum Chordata; class Actinopteri; order Scombriformes; family Scombridae; genus Scomber; species Scomber scombrus. The sequence goes on along the minus strand of NC_084977.1, from coordinate 28,860,455 downwards.
AAATAACATCAGATTAGTTGAGCATTACTATCATGTTTTTGTGTTACGATCAACGTTAACATACATTACAGTCTGACTGCAGGGACCCTATTTCCTCAAATTGTGTATAATAACTTTAAACTTAGATTTTAGACTTTAAATACGATGTGCTCTATGGCTTCACAGACCATAATGAGATCATTCTCCATAATTAGTAATAGCAGTCTACAGCTGCAAACCTGCAAGTTCTGTTTCCCATGTTATTTTTAGTTTTGTCTTGTTTAGTTCAATGATAAATTAGCACTAAAACAGAGTCTGGACCCTTCTTTAGTGACTCATCAACATCATTGGGAAAAATACTTGTCTTTGTATAAAATAACTCTGCTCTGTTCACTTCTTTTTCTCAGATTCCCTCCTACTTGATTTTCCCATCTTAGCAACTTGCAGTTTAGTGGCAGCGAAGGAGCTCGACCACTGAGCCAACTAGCCAGCACTGTTCTCAAGGATGGCTCTCACAGGATGCATCACAAACAAAATAAAGGGTGGGTGGGTCTGGGGGGGGGGGGGGGGGGGGGAGTTTGGTGAGAATCCAAACTTAGTGTCTTAGTATGTTTGTGAGTGTGAGAGAGTGGATGAGACACACAAAAAGAGTTATGTGATCATCATGCATTGACACTAGTAGAGACTCCACTACATCTTTTTTTATTTATTACAATGACAATGAAAACAGCCAACTGGGTAAATGTCATACTGTGTGTAATCTTAAGGAATTTCTCTTTGGTTTTCTCCAGTAGACTGAAGATTTTAGGTTATACCATTTCCAGGAATTGGCAATGATACTTGTAAGGCTTCTTGGGAAAACCAAAATAGCACTTAAAAGTCGCTCTGACATCTGTCTGAAGTTTATTTATTCATGGAGGGAAACAGACGGGGCTTTAAGAAGTTCAAAAACTGGATTAGGTTTTGTTTTTTTGAAGGATTTTGAATCTTTGTAGGTGTTAGTTAATTTGTTTCACACAATTTCAAACTTCTTTTTATATGGTTTTATGATTAAGTTGGTTCATTTTCGGATTTGATTCGTTTTTACAATGTGACTCTTAGAAGTTGCCTTTTCCAATTAAGAAAAAGGCACCATCTCAATTAATTTGACCTCACGGCTTATTTATACTTTCATACTACATCAAAATGTAGTGGTACATACAGTAATGCTTTCTGTTGTGGGTGTGTAAAAGGTTTGGCTTCTGTAGGAGTTGACACTACAAAATTGTGACTAGTCTACTTGAGCTGCTTTTGGATTTTCTAGAGAAGATAGTGTCTGAAGACTACAAGAGTAGGTCAAAGACAGACATATAAATGTGATCACAGCAGTCAATTGGGTCTGATAACTTGCACATTTATCCAAAAGTTGAAGAACTAGCTTTGTGTCCTAATTTCAACATCTGTTCATCTGTTTTTCGTGAAAACTGGTTTCAACCTGATGTTAATCCTGACTCTCAAGGATGATGTATGCATGTGTGGTCCTGTACTTCTACCTATATGAGATCCATTTTGACAAATTAGTTAATTTTGGGCACTCCTTATGTCTTTCAGAAGATGTGTGTGTGTGTGTGTGTGTATGTGTGTGTTGGGTGGGGAGGTGGGGCTATTTCAAAGGCAGTTTTTCTTTTTAGTTACATTTCGAAACATTTTTTATTTTTTTTTACCCTTCGATGTTTTGTATCTTTTGTAAAATATATCGGTTCTTGAGCTGACGTACACAAAAAATTATATTTATTTATTGGCAAATATTCAAATGCTAAAAATTGTCTCTTAATATTTTCATGTTTACTAACTGCTGTTTGAAACTTCCCCACACACCCCCACCCCTGCTCCTCAGACTCCTGCTCCTGTTTAGTTGACCAGGAGCTCCTGGTACTGCTCAGATCTCAGGAAGCGACCGAAGGAGTCTTTCTCCATCAGGGCGTGAATCCTCTTCTGAGCCAGGTCGAAGGTTGCTGGGGACAGATCAACCAGATTCCTCAGGGTCACATCCTTGGTGAAGTGGTCAATGTTCACCTGTGGTTAGAAGAATACAGGAAGCACAAGTCAGGATCATCATGAAGAGGAAGACAGTGAAGACAAATGAGGAAATACAGATGGTAAATACAGAGAAAGATGATTATCCCACATCATATCAGTTCCATTACACCATTTTAGGCATGATAAGATGAGACACATCATGCATTGTTCTCAGTTTCAGCTGACCAGTTTTCATGTTTATTTAAAGTCAAATATAAACATAAACTACATTAAATCATGTGTGCCAAGGGAATCTTCCAAAGACACGAGCTACCAGAGAGCTGGTGTTTACAGCAGCAACTGTGACTGACTTTAAACACTCGGTGACTGATTGCAACAGCAAATTCTAAATTTAAGCTGTAATAGGTCTTATAAGGGTGAAATACTCAAATCCTCCGTGAAAATAAACGATAAGTGAACTACAAGTATTAGCAGTAAAACATGTTAAAGTATCAGCTAATGAGTGTGTTTATAGAGAGTAGGAGATTAATAGTAGTAGTATTTTAACTCAGATCAGAGTCATTACACAAATGCAGTGCTGTAAAATTGTTTTATTATTTTTCTCTGTTATGCAGAAAAATCCCTAACCCAAAATGGAAGCATTTTGGATAATGTACCAAGCGTGTGTGTGTGTGTGTGTGTATGTGTGTTTATTATTGCTTGTGCTGTTCACTGCGTGCAGAGACTTGGTACATTCTCTGTCCGTAACCTCATCTTTCTACACTCAAGCTTGACTGTATTTCCCCTCTACACATTCCTTCACTGATTTCAACAAGGACTTTGCTACTTATTATGGATCAAATCAGAATTATTGTGCCTAATTTGTCTCCAACTATCGTATGCCATGAAATTTCATATAAAATTATGATTACTTGATGTAGCTCGTTGACAAAATCCCTCCTTTCATGTACTGCCAATACACATGCCTCTTTTATGAAGGAACATTGATTTTTTTAAATTTAGAACTATTCACATTTAGAAGAAAAATTGACCTTAAAATCAACTAAAAATAATATGAAACACCATGCCTCTCCATCAGTAATGCATTACAGTAATGTGATTACTATTTTCAGCAATGAGTAGTGAAAGGGTTACAATTTAAAATGCAGTAATTATATTACAGTCACTAATCCCAGTCACACTTGGATACTTTGACGTATGTGTTTCTGTCTTACTGGTCATTTGATGGAGGTTTGACATCAATGTGGTCTCTGTGCGTTCAGTGATACGTGCTAGTTTAAAGGTCAGGAAGTGTGGGAAAGCGGTCAGTTGCCTCCAAAAAGAGGCACATAATTACTATTTGAAAGATCAGTGGTCTGAGTCTGTTATTGTGCTGTACGGTGTTTAGAGTGTGAGACTGTGACTTTAAACCAGGAAGACATACTTGATTCATTTCACATCACGTAAACCACACTATATGTCATTAACTTGTAGATGAACTATTTTTCCCCCAATGTGGAGTTTAGCTGATAAAAAAAGATGGAGTCACAGGAGTCCCTGACCTCTCTGGGTCCCTCAGACTGGATGAAGTCCTCATAGATCTTCTTGGCCTTGGCAGCCATCTTCACTGGGTTCTTGGTCTTCTTGAAGTCCTCGCATGCTGCCCAGAACTCAATGTTCTCATCACTGAACTCAGACTGAAGGAAGCTACGGAAAGCAGCCACACCATCTGATGAAGAGTTAGAGACAGTTGTTTAAAGAAAAGGATAAAGAGATATGTTAAGGAATATAGTATAAGAATATAGCCTATTTCATAATGTTCCGGCCCACAAGTAAATACAAAGTCATTTTACAAGACATATGTTTTTGAGAAATACACTCATTGGCTTTCTTGTCAACACAATGTGTAATTTTTATATTTCACTGCTTTGGTTCATCTTATTCAGCAAACACTGTTTCCAGTCTTCATGCAAAGGAAAGTGAAATGTTGGCACACTCTGGCTTCATATCTAGTGCAACGATAGGATAGATGATTGATGATCAATCTTGTTCATTTAACTCTCATCAAGAAAGCAAAAAGCCACATTTCCCAAAGTGTAAAACCATCAATCTAACTTTGTTTGGGCATTTTTGGAAAATAGGCAGCAGGATTAAAAACAATCACCCTCCAGACATTAAAAAAGTGTGCAAAATAGAAAATATAACCTTTATTTGAACAAATATAAAACCACAGTTATCCCGAAATAAGGCTCCAAAATAAAGCTTATATAAAACAACAGCCCCCTTCAGCAGAGACCATTGTAATTCCACACAATGCCTGCAAAAAGCTCCCATTGTCTGAAAGAGCATGTGCAACAGATGATAAGCATTCTGCTATGGCCTCAGGCTTTTATCTGCAATCTAAATAGCTGGTTCTCTTCAAAATAGCACTGAGTCGCAATCAACTGCAGCTCTCTCTCTCTCTCTTTTTTTAAAAAGACCTTCAGTACAAAGGCACACTAAAAAGAAGCACACACACAAAGGCACTGATGACAAACTGTTTGTGTATTGGCGAGGCGACAACTCAGCTGAAAATGCAAGTGTAAGTTTAAATTACTGCCCCTCATCAGGTGAACAAGCCTTATCTTTTTAATAATGAAATGCTGAAATAGTCCCTTTAATTAAAAACTGCACCAACATCAACATGAAAATGAGATGTGTAATCTTTTTATCTGAGAGTTGTCATAAATTACGCATTTAATATTGCATAATATACATGGCATTGTGCAGCTGGAGGAGAGGGGTTAGCTCTTTGTGAGGTAATAACTCACTGCAGAATCCCATGGGAATTAACAAGGGAGAAGCCATAAAGAATAATGTTAATGTAAAATCGCATGTAGATAAATGACCACAGCCAAGTAGTTGTGTAATAAATCAGTTTTGGTGAAATCATTTAGACAACACACATAACTCCATGGACTAATACACATGCAGATACATGCAGGCATTCATGCAAGCATGCAAACACTAAAGCAACATACATCTCTCTGCTCTGGACTGTGCTAAAAGAGACACTTGGAAAGGTTGTTTGCCACCCACTGAGCTCCGTGGAGAAAATGTTTCTTTTACTATTAACCGGTCACTAACATCTGCACTCAGGTCTGTTTTGATGCACAGGAGCAACTTAAGTGATGTATAAAGCAGGAGAGTTTACACGTACTGCTGGACACCACTAACCATTAGAGTTAATCATCAGTCTTGCCCACGCTCTGGCTTTCTGTACACTGTGTGAAGTAAACATTAAAGACAGAGGTTGGTTTCTGGTATGTATGCTGGTTGTCTTTCTCCTCTACACATACAGTATAAGATACCTTGTTATAACATTGTTTCCTGCATATCATATGATTATGTAACTTTTTTTTTACACTAGAAAAATACTTTTTTGGATGAATGCTGGACTCGTTTTATGTGAACATCTAAATCTTTACTGGATTTTAACTGACTACTCGATGAAGTGCAACTTATGTTAGTGAATCAGTGGTTTAGGGCAACTAACACCACTCTAAGAGACAAGTTTGTGTAACTTAATGAGGTTGGACATAAAGTTTTAGTCATTTGTTTAAATGTTATAAAGAGAAAAGAGGAGATTCTTTTATGTGGTTTTGGATACTTTATTATTCAAGAATCTGCACTCTATGAAACATACTGTATGTAATAGCAGATACCAGTTAGATAAGCCTTTTGTTGTATTTTCCTGTACTCACTGAAGTCCGGCAATTTCATTGAGTGAGTTATGTGAATTGGTATTCTCTCTTTTGGGACTTTTTTTTCTATCATTTGAAAACATATGTGGTCCATTCTCTGCCTATTTTATATTAATTTGGTATATTTATAGCAACAGCAGCTGCATTGTTCTAATGGGAACTAAATCCTGGCTAGGTGTATTGTGCCTGTTTAAGTAGTCAAGCAGCCAGACGACAGATCTCAAGGGAGGAATGTTTTGGTCTTTGTGAATGGTTGAAGTTTAAGCGAAGTGAGAGTTGTTACATAATGGAGACCTCAGCATTGGGTAGTATGAAATAATGATGCTTGCTGTGTTTGGTTGTGAAGAGGACAACAAAGCAGAGACGAGGCAGACTTTTTAAATATATTCACAGTTGCTGAAACATGTATTTTTAGTTTTTTTGTTTTTACAAGGACGTTTCTCATCGTGCAAAGATAATTGATTGTCAAGTCTTTTTATATTATTCTACAGTAACAATATGTTGAATTTTGTTGAAGATAATACTCTACAAGTATCTACAACTTCTGGACAGCAGTTAATTAATCATAATAGGGAGGGGGGGGGCAACAATGCTGTCAAACAATGGTGACCATATAGGGGCAAAAAGCCATTCGCTACACAAGTTATGAGTCTAAATTTATTGTCATTAATTAATTGTCATTTTGGGGTTTTTGGTCAAAGTCGGGGTAAGCCTCCAGGGTATGAATGTAAATCAACTCAGTGAATGCTTTAGTGCGGGGAAAAATACAGAGTTTGTGTGTGAGAAAGAGAGCATAAATAAAAGAGTAAGAGAGGTAGACCTACAGCCGTTGCTTAGGACATGGTCCAGACTCTCACGCCACTGAGCAGCTTCATCAGGAGTTGGCCTGTGCAAAACATACAGTACCTCAATTCAGTCAACAAGCCTCAACAAAAGTTATCAAAAGCATCTCAGTACAGCTTTTCTGTATTGTGCACCAAAATGTCACATTGTGGGTGGGGGGGAAAAAATACTTTAACATCTATTCTTTAGGCAGTCAAAACATATGTGATGTTGTACTGATGTTTTCAGCACAATGTGGGAACACACATTTGGTAACAAGAGGCTCCTGAGTAACAAGAGAGACACATACACTGACTGCAAACCTGTTCACACAATATTTCATAAACATGGATTCTATATAATAACCACAGAAGATAAATGTGAACCTATGCCTCTGCTTTAATCATTAACTATAGCCTGCATTTGAGGGACTGTATGTGCCTAGTCTTGCTTTGCCAGACTGCATCCTTTGATCTTGTGCAGGTTCTGCTGCAAGCTTTAAGTCTGGAAAACATCCAATGAGAATTGATTGCATCTGGTCCTGCATGTGTGTGTGAGAACAATTTAAAGGAAGCGTTATAGCTATAGTATTAAGTGATGCATGATTCTGAAACTGCATGGCCTTTCTCTCACCCCTTAAGGGAAAGTTTCCAAATCAGCTGCAGAGTTTTTTCAAATGTGAAAATTAAAAGGAGAGACCAATGATAGTCCCTGACAGCAGTAGTACTTTCATCCAAACACATGTTTGAGTGAAGGACAGGACTGTTATCTATCATGTATCGTGCAGCCTGTTCCGATCTCAAGCACAAATTGCTGAGAATTCATAGACAGCATTTTTAAAATCACATAATTCAAGAGAGAATAGAGTTAGGGCTTAAGCAAATTACAAATATGACTGGTGACCGAATGTGCTCTCGATACTGAACCCCAGCAGCTCTTAAGGAAACAAACACGTTGCCAGAATACTGTTCAACAAAATTGAGCCCCAATTGAATCCACTTTGACCTTCCAGAGTTACTTATTAGGTAAAAATATTTAGCTTTTATCAAAGTAAAACACAAAGTCCCATCTTTATTTTGCCAACCCAAGGACATGCCGTATCATTTTCCATCAAAAAATTAAGTTTTGATGTTTTTGCGATGTTGCCAAAAAACCAAAAGCATGACAAAATTGCAGTATTTCTGCTACACATGAGCAAAAAAGTGATTTTCTATCTCATACACTTTTAATCTCCTCGTCTACAGCAAAGTCTTTTCAACGCACTGCCTAACAAAATCAAAGTATCTATGGCTTTGCACCATCTTAACAGTGACATCTGAATGCAGCCAGTGTCTGCAGAGGTTTCATCTCCTTTTGATCTTCACATCTTGTACCTTCTGGGGTCTCTGCTCTGCCAGTATAACAAGCAGGCAAACAACCCCCCCCTTCTTCTTCTCCCCCTCCTCTTCCTCCTCTACAAACACTCTCTCTGAGACCGAGGGAAGAGACATTACTCACTTTTGCAGCTTCTCCGGCTTCTTCTCAGTCTTCTCCGGGTAGGGGATGATGAGGTCGATGGCATTATCGGGCTTCTGCAGCAAAACCCCCAATTTAGACTTGATCTCCTTTGCCCTGGGAGACAGAAAGCAGAAGGGGGGGTTATGACAGCTCGTGTGACAGAAGTCTTTGTTTTCACTCATCTCACACACGAGAGCAATAAGAAAGTAGTCATAATGTTTGTATAAACCACTATAATATATATCATCCTCTGTCCAACATGTAGTATACTTCATACAAGACACTAAAATGAAATTTATGAGCATATGAGTTGGCTGAATTCTTTACAAGAGGTTTGATGTTTTTACTGTATAAAGAATAACAGATGAGGAAAAAAAGCAGTTCAAGCAAAAACAATACAAAATGCAAATATTGTAACTGCATTTATAGCTGTAATAACTTTGAATAACAGCAATGTATTTGTTTTAGTTTTTAAATTCACAATATTCAATGTCACATATACACCCATTTATCCAGTTAAAGTTTGTGAAGTTGCTCCCAGAGACATTAATAGCATAACTAATGCAAAAATCAATAACAAAATCTCAACAGTATCATATTTTAACCAATTTCTAACCAGTGATTATAGTAGTTGTAACTTGAAATGGTTTTTCTTTGATTCTGCAGGTTCAAAAACATCTCTAACCTTTTCTACCCAATCCATTTTTCTCTCTCTTGAGCAATCTGCATAAAAAGAACCCCTATACATGTATGCATAAATACTGGTGTAACACTATTGAAATGTGTTTGCTCAATCCATACTGTAAGGTCTGTTGGTAAAGGATTTTCAAAAAACAAAAAATAATTTTAAAGTAGGTAAACTGTTTACAAAGATACATTTAAAGCTTTTAACTTATCAGATGGACTGATAATAAAAAATAACACAGAGTCACAGTTTATGTTTTAATCTATTCTGACACAACATGGATCAAGAAAGAGTCTCAAGTACAGTAAAAGTTGTGTGCATCTAAACCAAGCCAAGAGGAGTAACACTGTTAAGACATGATGGCAAAAGTAATGTGATGATGCAGTCTCACCTTTCCAGGCAGGATTGGGGTAACGCAGCTAATCCTTTACACATTTTCCAGCTCTTTTTTCAGATTTGAGTCGTAGTACTTGAGAGAGAATTAAATCTTCCTGTTTGCCCAGTGTGAGACTCAGAGTCTCGTAGCTTTCTGATACTGGCTTTCAGCACATGGGGAGCTTTTATACAGATGCTCTTTGGGCTGTGGGCCAACAGCTAAGCCAATCAGACTGGAATGTTTACAGCAGGGGCAGCTGAGGAGGCCAGCGGAGGAAGGGCTGTTTTTCATAGGTAAATGGCTGTTTGCTTTGAGGTTTCAATTAACCAATAGACCAAGGACCTAGTGTGCAGGATGGAAACAGGAATTAAGGACTATGACTTGAAACTGATTTGAGGTAATAACTTTATTTATATAGCACCTTAAAAAACAGAGAAAGATTGTTTTCAAAAGATTTGGTGTTAAGTTCCATTAGTTATATTTTATATGACTTCCACATCCATCCAAATCTTTACAGCCTCACAGAATGTTTTCAAAATGTTTGTTCTCCGTTTTATCATCTTTTTATTTGGTTGATCATTTGATTTCTTGCCACTGGATTGGCTCAGTTTTCCCAGTTATTAATGGTCTATTGAATCTACACACATAGGCTCAATATATTTAATTAATGGTAGACTACTCTATGCTTTGACCAACTTTTACCAGTACCATTTTTCTTTTAGTGTAAAAGATGCCAAACTTATCAGATGTTAAATGTCTGAACACAAGCAGCTGTGAATTTAGACAGTCTTAATCCTGCAAAAAAATCAGGCGCTTTAAGACAGAGATGTATTTCTTTGAACCAAATAAATATTTATACCCTGTCCTCCTGCATAACTTAAAGTTTACATAAGATCTCCTTGATAGTCCAAAGAAATCAATGTTGGCTGTCTGTGATATGGCACAAACGGCCATTTCTGGTTTTGATAAATTAAGCTGGGCAGACAGTGTGCAGTTTTCCTAATCTTGCACGTTTCATTGACTCATGCTATATCACACAACCGTCTTACACCGCCTGCTACTTGTTACATACAAACGTGTGACATCCACGTATTTTTGGCATACTGCATACTAAGTACTACATTTTGGGAACCATGTGGGAAATTGAATTGTAGAGCTGCTGTTTTTTTATTACTATCAAATACATCTATATGTCTAGCTGGCGGCTTTTCAGGGAGATAGCTGTCCTTACTTAGGCCTTATACTAATATTTGAGCTTTTCTCCGACGTAAAATGACACAATAGGCCGTAACGTCACCCACCAAAAACAACATAAAGTTACGATACAACATCTAGTGGCTATAGGAATTATTACACGGAGAAGTGCCGCAGTTCAGATGACATCTATATATAAGGTAACACATTTCCACATGGATGTATTATAAGAGCTGGATACTGGACTGAAATGGAGCCCATTCAGTCCTATAAGAATGTCTCAGCTGGCAAATACGACAAAAAAGGTTTCTAGCTTCCAGGCCTAACCCTAACCCTAACCCTCCTGCTCAGCCCACAGACTTTACATTGTGATGACATCACATATTTTTAAATAGCTTTTCTTGGCTCGAGGATGGTTTTACAAATATAAAATTCCATGGATCAAAAATTCATAATAGAAAGCATCATAATTGTCCTTGTTTGTAGTTCAAGGTGTTCTGAAAACAGTTTTACAGATGTCTCTTTTACAATGGTGGTCTATGGGGAAAATGCTTTTTGGGTGGCAGGGGGACTTTTTGCTGTAATACCATGAATGGCCACTGGGAAAATCGGCTGATAGGCGGCTGAGTGGTGGCTCTCTATCCAGCTCTCTTATAATACATCGATGGTTGGGTAGCTGGTTGGATCCTAACTTGCAAAAAGTGTCCTTAGTGGACTTTGCTGCAGAGAAAGTTGTTCTCTTCCCACTTCTAACTGTGAGTATCAAAACGAGTACATGTTAAAACAGCCTTTGTGATTGTTTAATTTGGAGGATGTGATGTGAACTTTACTGTTCAAGGTTCAAATGATAGGAAGGTTTTTATTATTCATCTTACGTCTTATCATCTCAAGGCCTCAACAGAAATAAAAACCACTCACCAAACACAACACAAGTGTATTTAGCTGGGTGAGAAGTTCAGTGAATCACATTGTTTTCATTCATTTTTACATTCAGAGTGTAATCAGAGAGACACGTGGTGTGATAGATCTAGTGTAAATTATCTTGCTGAAAACCCTGAAGTGTTTGAAAGCAACAGAAAGATATGAAATGTTTTTTTGTTATTCTGAACTGGATGTTCCCTCATTCATTTATCAAGTTATACTTGCAAGTTGCTTAGAGCACACAGCTAAGCTCGCCAGCTCTCTTGAAACACGCAAGTCTGTATTTAACATATACAGTATAGTAAATTCTACCTCCAAAACCTGAATTATTTAATATGGAAACAGGCCAAGTTAACTAATGGCAACACATATGTGCTTAATGTTAGGTCGACTCCCTTGACGGTTTATCAAGTTAAACAAGCAAACCTGAGTGGAGTTATTACTTTTCATTAGGACTGCTCTGTTCTAATGTCCAGCACATTGCTTGGCAGTGAGGATGGATAACTATTATTATACACCATCATAACAAAGATAAAAGTAAGAAATAGCAATTTTCTCCCAGTTTCTATGGTGATCAAAACCCTTATCAATTGTTATTAGACAGCAATTCTGAGGTATCTTATTTAAAAATCAGTTACGCTTGGAATGAGAAAACCATTGCATCAGCTTCGCTAAGCACTAACACAGTGAATTATTTTTGTGTGAGCTGTATGTAATAAAATGTCTTGGACCACTCAAGAGCAGATTTCATACATTTTTGGACAACGGAGTAACTGATGTTTCTGTGTGATAACAGATGGCAGGTTTGTAATTGTGCCAAAGTGCTGCTGAGAAAAAGCAACATATGCAATGAACTTCTTAAAAGAGGGAAATTCAAAGTTAGCTACTAAGCCGGTAACAATCACATTTTTCCGCAGGCATCATGTAACACATTGCTCTTCATCTGGTGATGGTGATTGAGATTGGCTATTTGTTTAAAACTCAACTGCCATAATTGTTTGGTAAATCCAGGTTTAACTAGGCGGGGAGTTCGGGTCCTCTGAAATGATGCCAACGCGGAAGTAACTTAAAACTACATTCTATCAAAAGGCCACCAGGGGGCGACCGTTTTGGTGTCAAAAGGACTTCCGTCTCTATACAAGTCAATGGAGAATTCACCAACTTCTCACTTGATTTCTAACCTCAGTGAACGTTTTCAAAATGTGTTTATGGTCTCAATCGCTAGTTTAAAGCCTTCTTCAATGCAGTATGATGTTCATTTGTGAAATTTTGGCCTTCCTGATTTTATATTTGACGATAAAGCAGGGTATGCATTAGGGCGTGGCTACGTCGTGATTGACAGGTTGATTAGTTCACAGGTTCAGGAGGGCGCCTCGTGCCCCTCCTGATGCCCATATAAGTAGAATCTGTGTTTTTATTTTTCCCGGCATGCACCGGAAATTTTCAAGATGGCGCTGCTCAGATCCGATAGTATTGGCTTCCGAGCAGCACTCCACAAACCAATGGGTGACGTCACGGATGTTACGTCCATTTCTTATATACAGTCTATGGGTTTAACAGAGCTAGGCTTTGTGATAATACAGGATCCCAAATATTAGGATTAAATTAACCACATAACCCAAAAAGGGTAAATTGATTGACGTTTTGTCCAACAGTTCTAAGCTTTAAAACAAGTATACACAAAAGTATATAAATATACTTGGTATTCAGTGATAGTTTAAAATTGTTTTATATCTTATCACATTTCATATTACTGCCAGTAGGTTCAAGTGTTATGTTATCTCAGTTACCCAGTTCTGCATCTCTAAATATGTCAAACTTTTTGAGTAATTCTGGGTTTGAGCATTGTGCATTGCATCAGGTAGTACATTTTTCAGGCTGTAAGACTGCAGGGCACACTTACACACTTATCCTCACAGAACATCAGGCTGTAGGCCACGGAAGGCTAAAATCTTATGAAATCTGCAGCTCCTGAGGGCACAATGCCCTGCAGTAGCAGACTGGCGTAGCAGACTACAACCGCTCCGAGGTGAGAGGAAGCAGTATGCACAGAAGCAGAAAAGGGGTTAGCAGGCTGACCTGTTAGCCAAGCTAAAAGCTAACGTGACCAGACTGGCTATTCTGTCGCTCTCTATGGTCAACATTCGCTCACTCACTTTCCTGTAGAAAGGTCGGTTGTTGGGTTTATGCCTGCATCCACCTTCAAATATGGAAATTTGATGACACATATAAATGTGGTCTGAACTGTGGCCCTGCTCCGCTCCATAATGACAGCCGATAGATGGCATCAGTCACTGAAATGTAACTCTACAGTATGTTCTTTTTGGCAAATGACATGACAACCTAGTGAGTCAGTTTTTTTGGGAGGACAGTCTCCTCTCATTCTCTGTTTGGGTAATTGATTTGTTATTTGTGTGCAAAAAGGATACAGAACATTGAAAGTAAACAATCGCTGAAATCTACTTGTGAGGAACCCTGTGAGATGAAATATATGAGCCAGAACAGCTCCGGAAAATTCTAATTTCACACAGCTAGCCAGTAAATAAACAAGTCATCTTCCAAAGAACATCCAGACTACTGAGTAGGGAGATGTGAGCTCCTTGAATAAGCCTGCAGCATGCCTTGGGTCGTGATTTTCAGCCTGTAGCTATTAAAATAGATTGTTATGGTGGCCTGCAGTGTATTCAGAAAACACAGGTTTCATGTACCATGTTATTAATTCCCTTGTTGTAGCCAGACAATAGACGCCCACCAGTTACATAAGTGCTGCACTTATCGAAATTGACTGAAATATCAGGCCGTCTTGGTATCAGTGTTTTCATTCCAGGACGAATAACAAAGCCTGGTACAAAGCTATTTGTACATGGCATATCTTCTTGTTTTAATGTGCTTTTCTATGCCACAGCCCTTTAATGCTTGTGAATGTAACTGCAGCTTTAATCTCTCTCAAGTTTGAGAGGTCATATTTGAAGTCACTGGCTACTTTAAAGTTGAAAAACGACTGAAATGAAATAACTTTATAAAGCACCTTGCAATACATGCTGAGATAACAAGCTTGTACTGAAGTGAATATCTAAATATCTAAAGCAAAATCAGATGATCTTAGAGTCTGTTTTACCTTGTTTTTAAATAAATAATAGTGCATGGAGTCATACTTCAGCACCAGCAGATAAAACTCATTCATATCAACATCTCTGAACATTGTTTTTCAGATTTTGCACCAGCCACAGAGTCCACTATGATGTGATGTTGTGCTATTAGATGAAATAAGTAAAAAATTGGAGTTGGCCCATCACCTGCAGGATTTAAACAATGCTGCACTTTTGTTTATTAGTGATGGTAGGGCTCCAGTATCGCCCCTTAGACAAGCGAGCACACAAAGCTGTTTAGGAGGTTGCTTTCATTACAGAATTTCCTGGAAGCCCAAGTTCAGGAAGGGGAACTCCTTTTAGTGGATGTGTACTCAGGCCAACGGCAATAGCTACACTGCTGTTCAAATAAACTGGCAGCAGTTGGCATCCAGGTGCTTTGTTTACCACACTGACAGAAGCTCCATGCTCAATTTATAGGCCACCTGAAAGCTCAGGCAGCACGAAAGTGATTACAATTAACAACCTGACTGTTCCATAATGTAGTCAGTATCATGCATGCTTTATTCTTAGTAACTGTATTGTTATAATTTGCAAGTTTTTTCAGCTCTTGTTTCACAGCCACTGAACCTGAACACTGCAATTGTGAGAGTTGATGAAAGTGAATATGTGAAAGGTTTCTCTTGATGAATTATAAATGCTCACACAAAAACGGCTTTATTATTCAAAGTTATAGCAGATGTTATGTTGAAAACATGTTAGTAATTTTGGTTGTTAGATTTGATCAACAGTAATGTAAAACTACAAAGCAACACCTGTTTTTATTTCACAGGCATTAAGTATTAATGAGCTTAGATGAGTAGATTCTTTTTTTAAAACTCCATTTTCAGTAATGGGGATGTATTGTTTGCATTGCAATCATTAAGTTTATATCGAGCTATCATCATTTTTTCATCTTAGCATTGTATTTGCCATTATTGCTGTCTTTCAGGGAGAAAAATCAGATGCTCTCTGCCAAATAGGAAGGGGAGTGGAATCCGATCCTGAGCTAATCTCAATTTTGTTATGACTCCTTGGCTCAGATTATAGAGATTGCCGACGCTTCTTCTGACATTTCACTCACTTCACATTGGTTAAAAGGTCAACAATTGGAGCTATGGGATAAACATAGCAAAGCAATGGTGATCCACAAAATAATTTATGTGAGTGAATTGGAAGGAAAAAATGAGCCATAGTAGGTCAGCAGTAGGACAGACTGGGGCCTTATTGTTGCCATTTTCTTTGTTAAACACAGATCAGCCTTCAAACCTGATAATGCCTGTTGCTTTAGCTAGAAGGGTTTGGCCAACACACTATGGAGGTAATTTCTTCCTTAACCTCCTGTCGACCAAAACACATTAAGTGTGCAACTTTTGCTGATAAACTGTTGCACTCCCTTTTGCACCGTGCATGTTTTGCTTCACTGCAAGCTTAAAAACTAGTCCTAAATGTCTGTGTGCATGGAGGTGTGGTTATTGCAGGCCGTTTGAAATGACTGTAAAAGTGTATAGATTTTTGTTTGTGGAAGAATTAGACCTGTTGCAGAATACATGTTGATTCAGCTCATTATTTGCCAGTGTACATATTTGTGTTGATTTGATGTTAATGTTGATACAGCGTACTTTACTTGCAGTTACATATTACCCCTCTATCACAATCAGGGAAACTTTGTACACACAGTAGATGGCATTCAAGTAAGAACCTGAAAAATTGTGGGAACATAATTTTTTCATATATAAAGTTATTTTGTTGTTAAGATTTTATTTACTTGCAAAACAGGACAAAGCCTTTAAAATGAGACAGCATGGACACTGTGATGAATTGCATAATATAGAACAGATTATATGGTGTATACTATTATGTTGAAAACACTCATATAGTGTGTGTTCATGCAGTTTCTGACCATGGCCACCTACGTAAGCCTCTACCAAAGTCTAAGAAAAACACCTGCTGCTCTTTACATATTCAACAGATCAAGATAGTCTTCCAACTATCTGTATAATGCAAAGCAAAATGGTTTGTGCTCCTTTAAGTTCAATATAATTATGCTTTGTGTAAAGGGACATTGAGCTACTATTGAAATGAATATGGAAAATTAAACATTTATTCTTTTTTTTTTTTTAAGGAATAATACTCTAGCTTCTCTGGATGGAGTAGAAAATCCCACAGCACCTTAAAGCATTGATGCAAGAAGAACAAGAGTCCTCACATAAAAGATCATCCCTGTAGTTTAGGAAGAAGTTACTATTGACCTGGAGACATTTGACAGCACCTTCTGGATTGGTTGGAATACAGTCGAGTAGTTTGTAGCACAGTACAGAGGAAAGGACTATAACGTTCCTCTTTCAGTCAAACAAAACACAGAAAAAACAAAGCTAAACCATGATGGCCCCAGATGTACCTTGCATCTCATCTAATGGATGCTGGGCTGTCTTCCGCTGTGCATGGACAGGCCTGCAAGTACAGGAGATGGATTGATGGAAAAGTCCTTCCTCTAGCCCAGAAAATAAGTCTTAATAAGTGACCTATGTATTCAACTCTTTGGTGACACAGTGTAACCATGGCAACACAGTTTCAGCTTCACAAGGTCGTTGCTGATATTGTGGCCATCCTTTGGACAGAGAGGTTAAGAAAAAAAATCACCTCCAACTCATTCATCCCTTTTATATATAGACGAAGAGAAAACAGATGTTAGGGAGCTGATTAAAAAAGAAGAAAAAAAAGGACACTGAGTGCTTCATTTAATTTCCCAATGCACAGGATATGACATAACTATCCCATGAGCTGAGATAACTATTAAGTCTATGCTAAGTGCTTATACAGCAAACATGCCTGCGTGGTGACAGTGAGTGAGGGCGGGAGGTCACAGAAGCTACCACGGACAGATTGATTTAAGGCCATGAGACATCTAAGAGGTTCAAAGTGTTTTTTTTTAATATCATCATTTTTGGCTTTATCATTTTATTGATGCCAGATTGGATTAAATTGGAGAGACATTTTCAGATCCGCTGCAAGACCCCTTCTTGCTCTCTTGTCAAGCTAGCCGTGCTGAACCTCAGGCATGAGGATTGGTGATTAAAGAGGTGTCCAGTTTCTCAGCGCTCTCAGCCCACAGGCCCACGAGAGGAAATTAAATTGCTTTTCCCACAGCACCATTAATTGTTTTCGTTAAGTTGTTTATTTGCAAAGGCTTTTCCGGTGAACCTGGTGCTTACAGGGGGGCAGAGAAGAGCTACAAAGACTGTTTTCTCTTGAATTACAGCGGATTTGTCTGTTAAGGAATCATGGCCTGAGTACGGAGAGAGGAAAAATCTGAGGATAAATAATGATGTATTCATTATCATTCCTGTCTTAGAGAAATAAATTGCATTCTTCATTTAGAGAGAACATGGATTTTCCATTGAAGAGGTCAACACAAAATGCCAACAATGGATGTCTTTCTGGGCTGCTTCTTATATAACATGGATTACAGCAACTAAATATAAAACATTATTCACATTATTTAAAAAAAAAAAAACAACCTTTTACAAATGTTCTGCATGTGGTTTCATAAAATTACAGTTTGGATTTCCTTCCAGCTGGTGCTGACAATTTCAAATGGCAGCAAAGATTACGTTTAAGAATTACAGCTTCATAAAACACATAAAAGTATGCGAGCTGGACAGAAACATGGTGTCCAACGGCAAAAGCTATGCCTGTGTAATTTGACAGCTCAGAAACTTCCACATTTATATTAGATCAGATTCAGAAAAACAGTAATTATAACAAGCCATTTAATTCAGGTCTGTAGCCTAAAGTGTGTTTGGTTTTTTGGGGATCATAAATCAGACCAAATAACCTTAAACTTGGCAATATAACCACAAGCCAAACCAAACACGACATTAAAACTAAGCCAGAATATGGAAAACAGCAACAGTTTGAGGTGCCTTGCTTAGCTGATATTTTCTTTGTGTGCAGCCAGTGAACAGAAGAGTGTTTTGGTCACATGGTGAGAAGCCTTAACAGCCTGTTGCCTATGGAGCTCACGCACGTTATGTTTGTCTTGTTCATATCGGAGGAGGGGTTAATGCACCGAGGAACACTCCAAGAGGAGACGTGGTGACCGTCTCAGCTCTGTGTTACATGACATAGGCCTGTGCTCTCTATGTTTCTGCATGTGCTGCTAATGTGCAGGTGCCAGAGTCGTGTCCCTAAATATATGATGATATGAAAGTTTCTGCAAGATACAGAATGTAATGAGCAAAAGAACTGAATTTCTTGAAGTCTAAGTTTGTAATAAGCAAAATGCAACTGGCCAAAAATATGTGGACACCCAATGTTACACCCGAATATGATGTTGCAGCATCTCTTTCCAAAGCTATAGGCATCAACACCAGCAGCTGCAATAACACCATAATTGTCTCTTCATGGGTGATTTTGGACCACTGTCGTCACTGATGTTGGGCAATGAAGCTTGGCTTGCAGTCGACATTCCACTTCAGCCCAAAGGTGTTGGATGGGCCTCTGTGTCAGGTTTTTCCACACCAAAGTGGGAAAGCTATTTCTTAATGGACCGCACGTTATCAACTTCAAACAGGAAAAGAAAGCTGGAGGCGTGCACACAGTCATGTAGTCATGAGTAAAACGTGTAAATAAAGTGCTATGATGGTAATTTCCTGTGCGACTATGCTGCTTCACTGCAGACAGGTAGATTTACATGTTAAAAAGTGTTGACCTATGAATTAACAAAACATCTTTCATGACTACAAACAGACACTATTTGTAATATTGTATTCCGTAGCATTAAGATTTCCCTTAAAATGAGAAATTTGAAAGTAAAAAGTCTTGCCGAAATCATGAAAAACAACCTCAGACCAAAAGTACAGAAAAATTGGATGCCCTTAAACCTTTGGCAATATATTAGAAACTAGAGCAGCAATATGTAACTTTTGTTGTTTGTAGCTTGTTGTAGTTAAAAAAAGTGATTGACCAACAGCTCATGAAAATGCACGTAGTCAGAAGTAATTATATAAGATGGTATTGTGAAAAACATAGTAGCAATCAGGAATGATGCACATTAATTGCCATAATTATTATACAAAAAATACACAGGCCATATATAGATTGTCTTGTTGTGAATGGCAGCCAATTAGCAGGTTGATTTTAAAAGGTTTAAATAAAGAAATACAGACAAAATGAGGACACATGTACAACAGGATGCAGTACTGGATGCACACTTTACAGCATAAGAAGAATGCACAGAAAGGTTTACATAACTAACTTCATTTCTAAATGGATGTTAAAAGGTTTAGTTGAGCTCTTCGGGGGCTATTTTCTTAGGTCGATCATCATCAGAGAGCTTGAACCACTGTTCTTATTTTCTGATGCAGAATACAGTATGTTTGATGCTGTCATGATTTTCCAGACTGTTGACCTCTACCACGTTATATAACTATGCATTTTTCTGAGAAATTCATTACAATTAATGTTTTTGGCCTCACTTGAGCTCTGTCAGGATAAGTACTGTCTAATCCCTTTTTAAAAACTCACATATGGAGGCGGCGGCTGTCCGAAGAATTTAAATTATAATTAGCTTTTGATCCAGAGAGAATAAAGAGATGAGGCAATACATTCTGAAAATATGACCAAACACTTAACAGTTCACTGTCTGTGAGTGATTGATTTTTGTTCTGTTTGTGTTTGTCTTGCAAGGCAAGCTGTGTTATTGTGCAAACATCTGGTCCCAATTATTGGAGCCTCTACAGAAATACGTTAACACTACTTCTGGTAAAACGTATGCGATTAGATCTGGCAGATGTGCATTCAACATCTTCAAAGAGCTCACCAAAAAAACAACTAACACACACCTACACACACACACACACACACACACACACACACACACCTACACACACCTACACACACACACACACACACACACACACACACACACACACACACAGAGTAAAAGACAAATTCATTCCTTCTGAAAAAAAAGCTGGAACCTCCTCCGAACAGAATGTCTGCTGGGAAAGGTTTCAACAAAGTGTTTGTGTCGTACAAGGTGAAAAATATAATAATAGTTGACATGTAATACATGAATGTACTTATAGTAGATTTATACGTAGCAACACTTTCATCCAAAGTAAGCTCAATTATCTCATGTTGATATAGTGGATTGTTACATCTGTTGATTTTCTTTTAAAAGTGATAGAAGAGACATTTTCTTTTGTTCCCCTCTTCAATCTCTACTCTTTCCACTTCTATGTTAATTTTATCCAAATATTTGCCCCATTTATTCTTCATCCCCTGTTTAGAGTTTCAATTACTTTGAGTGCAGTGTTGAGCAACATTAGGAGCAAAATGTGCAGCACAGGTGGAAAAGGACAGGACTCAGTGGTGGGAGAAGCACTCACTGGGATTTCACTTCTTTTTCCTGTTGTTTACTCGAAATATAAAACTTCTCAAATACACCTATGCATGCTAAAGCCTGAATGTGATCTGAATTATGTGAGTGGACAGCGTCAACCACCTTAACAACAAAGACTACAGAACTGACTTATGTTAATGTGCATGTGTGAACAATCTGTCAGTTCGAGGAGAAAGTTGATGTAACTTTTTTTTATAAGTTCACCTCAGGTTCAATCCCATAAAGAATGTTATGTTAATTTAAGCAAGTGTTCTGATAACAGAATGATAACATTCGATAGCAGTGCTGAAGTACATTGTTACAAGTAAAAGTTTTGTATTCAAACCTTACTTAGAAATAAGAGTACTCACTTTGTAGAAAATTGGCCCCTGTGATGGATATATTAATATGAAACTTTAGCTGCTAAGGGGTCATGGCTCTACAAAGGAAAAAACCTGCTAAATTAAGGTAAACTAAGTTGTAATATGCAAATTTGTATTCGAGCTTGAAATGATGGAGAAACAAAATTACATTAAAAAAATAATGTAATTGATCTGGATGTGTGAACCACAAACAAATATGGAAATATCAGAGCAGTTTAGAAGGGAAATCAGTCTTTGGTGGACTTCATAGGCCTCTGAAACATGTGACCCAACCAGATATTAGTCTTTAACACTGCATCATGTTTTTTGAGTTATCATACTGTATGTGTTTTTTTAAATGTGAAATCTTGATCTGAAAAGTAAATAAGCTCTCATATAGATATAGTGAAGTGAAAAGGACAATATTAATCTGTGAAATATAGTGGAATAGAAATATAACTCTAGGTTATTAGTCATACTTAAGGCTTTAGTCTAATGAGAAATTTTAAATAAGAATAACAATGCATATAAATAGGATTATTGATCCTTCTAACAGTGTCATGACACTTCACTGCAAGAATATATCAACCATAAAGTATCTCTGTAAAACTTAAACTGCTTACTGAAAAAGATTACACTGCAATGAAGTATAGCTTTGATTAGGGAAATTAAAGATGTGCGATTATATGCCAGCTTTTCCAGCTGATCCTGAGAGGACAGAGCATGTGAACCCTGAGGAATTGAGAGTCACTAGATAGCACAGTTTTCCTTTTTCACTAGGGACCCACACCAGGAGATTTCCCACGCTTGGAGTGTAATGTGTTGTTGGCGGCTGCGTTCCCGAGTCTTGTCTCTCTCTGTTCTTACGCACTCATCTAATAAGTTTAGCACAAATCCTCCTCCTGTTTATCTCCTCTCCCACTTCACTTCTTCTCCTCCCTCCACATTATTCTCCTTGATTTTTCAGTCTGTTACCACAACAAAAGAAAACATCAGCTTGCTGTATGCATGACGGGATGCCAGGCACGTAATATGGGAAGAAAATAAAGCCCCCATGGAGATTCAGGCCACGCTGAGGTGCGTCTGTGTTGGAAAGATGTACAGCACATATCCGTTCCAGGGAGAGATAGTGAGGAATGTGCACACTGGGTCATCATCTCCAGATCTGCTCTCGTCTTAATGGCCACCAAGGGGGTCACGCCTCATCTTTGAAGAAATATGCACAACACAGCCTGTTCTCAGCACCTATTTTAGATTCAAGTTCAGAGGGTTCAGTGAAGCCATATGTGAGGAAGACGACCACTGCCATAAACAATTCTGAATTTTGATGAACATGTAGCATGTCCTCTTTAATACCTTAGCCATCTAATCAGGGTTGTAACTCACATATAGGCGATGGAGCTCATGTACTTGGGATTTTTAAAATGTTTAGTATGCTTTCCACACAAACATTTTCATACACAATTATAATAAAATATAATTGATGAATATCTCCTTCAAAGTAAAGTTAATTCAGAGGTGTTTGCTTCATTTGCCACTTATATTTGTATCTTATATGGTTTAGATTTTATATTGAAGTCAATAAATTAAAAGAGACTAAAAAAGGACACCTTCTGGTTTACATCTCCTAAACTCCCCTCCTCCATGACCTGGATGATTTTGTGGTCCATATCACTGCCATGATAAAGATGTAACCTGCGTTTATTGTTTTTGAGATGTCCTTAAACATTATAAATGAGACATAACAGTGATCAGACTGGATTATACTGTGCTGTTCAGGTTCATTCACAGCCTTTCACTGCCCCCTAGTGCTGTGAAAGAAACCTGCAGCACATTGAGGCAGT
This sequence comes from Scomber scombrus, assembly GCF_963691925.1. NCBI lineage: Eukaryota > Metazoa > Chordata > Actinopteri > Scombriformes > Scombridae > Scomber > Scomber scombrus. The sequence goes on along the minus strand of NC_084977.1, from coordinate 28,837,518 downwards.
CAATACTTTAATTTAAAATCTGCTTTTAGAAAGGATATTTAATTATTGTGTTCATTTGAAAGCTTTTTAGAGGTGTGAAGATGTGAAAGAATAAAGAGAAAATAATATAGAGTATTTGTGTTTTTGTTTAAAAAAAAAAAATCCTTTAATCATCTGGTGACCCCTTAAATGATATTGGAAACCTTTTGGCGGTCCTGAACCCTACGTTGAGAAGCACTCATTTAAAAATGTCCAAAAGGTCAATGGTTAAAAACATTTTCATGTACCAGTTGAGTATTTGAGTTGTCGTGTTATGCAGTAAGGTTCAAATTCCCAGTAGAATTAGAGATGTAATTATTATAAATACCACCAGATGTCAGTGTAACCTCATCATCGTCCCACACAGTACAGCCGAGCCATGTGGTATCACTGACATACATACACATATTATTATACATCTGGGAGAAATATAATATTCAGTGTCTTTGTCTCCCATGGTTAACAAAGACGTACAAATATTTTATTACATATAATATACTTTGCTGTGAAATCCTCTATCTCATATCCGTTGACTTTTTAACAACTACGAACATAAAAACATAATTGCCATGTCTAATGTTGGCAATAAAAAAAATGAAAACAGTTTTATTTCAGTTTTGTGTCCCAGTGAAATAATTTGAACTCTGGAGAATCCTCCCCTGCGAAGCGAGGTCAGCTGAGTTTGAGCTCGGAGCACATGGAGCGCTATTTAAAAGCACAAATGTTACTAAAAATGGCACAATTGTTTTATTGTCCTTTGTCCTCCTTTTGGCAACAGCAAGTGGAACAAAAAACTGTGGTAGAGTGGCATAATATCCGCTTTGCTACGAAACACAATTTTATCACGTAATAGAATCTAATTTAAGAGTTTAAATTACATTTTAATATTATTTACTGTGTAATCAGACAGAGGTCAACTGGTATAAACTGACAGAGGCCTTGTGGTTCGTTTTTCCCAAAGAAAAGCATTTCCTCCGAAATAGTCCAACTTTCCATTTTTTTCAATAAAAACTATTCATTGTGAAATTTCCAGTTGATTTGTGGTTTAAGTGTTTTTGGAAAGAGATGTTATGAGTAACCTAAATTAAGGTAAACTGACTTCCATGGAACTGGGTTGATGGCAGAAAACTTGGAAATGATCTAACAACATCAGCTGATAAAACCAAAGATATCCAGGAATAATACCCAGAACAATATCACATTACAAATGAACTTTAATTTGGCTTTCCCAACAAGCAGTCTGACGTTATATCATCACTACCAAGGAACGAGGTTGGTGTGTCAGCGTCTTTGACTAAAGACCACCCATCATTAATGGTTTGAAGTGCCAGTATAATCCCTGAGCCTTATGTTCTTTTAAGGGTCTAAACTCTATGCTATGCTATGCTAAAAAAACATATTTAACATTGTTTTATAACACTTATGACTTTTCCCATTTAATTGAGATTTCTTAGTATTGAACTAATGACATGTTTCAGACGTCCAGAACAGGAAACCACATAGTAGTTTGTGGTTTCAGAGACCCAAGCAGTAAAATATGCAGATTTTCAAGATTTTCATATCTCAATATCTGTGATTGGTGTTGATGGTATTAATTATTCTGCCCAACAGTTCTCAAGTCCATAAAAAAATATTTAATATGTTTGGAAATCTGATATTTTGCACAGGCAGTTCTTTCTGAGGTCTTATTGGCTTAAATGATGTCCTTATGAGGAAAAACAATGATATTTTTCTTTTTTTCACAATACAATTTGTTCATGTTTTTATTTGGTCTCTTTCATTAAATGTGCAAAAAGGAAGGTTTGCCACATTGAGGTCAAAAGAGAATAATACTTTAAAAAAGGTAAACAGTGGTTGTGTGTGATGTTGTTTCATCCAAAACATCATGAGTTAAGTGAAAATTCAGTGTTTTTAACCTAAATTCTGTTATTTGTAGTTTTGTTTCTCACTGCTATAGGTTATATATTCTATTTCTTATAGCCACATTTGTATAAACCACTAATTTAGAAAAGACAAAAACAGTGCATTTAAAAGCCACATTATATGATTGTGGCCACACACTGACAAATAAATGGCCAGCACACCCATTTAGAAAGTGAATAAGGCTAATGTAGCACATAATTCACATCCAACAGACACAGCGCAACATTAGCATTAATTTGTGGTTGTGTGCCTGAATATTGGATTTAGATTCATCAAGTTGCACTCTCCTTTTATCTCTGGGTGTTCTCCACAAACTCCTGAGGGAAAAAAAGCAGCTTTTTAGCTACTAGATGTTAAGATTATTTTGTTCTGCCTTCATTTAACACTCAGGTATAGAAACAGGAAATGTAAGGAGAGAGAGAGAGGGGTATGACATGCAACACAGGTTGGTATTCAAGCCGAGGACATTTTGGTTATCGAAATCTTTAATAGTAATTGTAGCTGAGACTACTTCGCTAGCCATAAAACCAAAGCCAGTAGAGGCTAAAACAACCCTTAGAGATGCATTCTCTGTGGGTTAATCACCCAGCAACCTCTTGATATTACACACTTGTGTACGTCATTTGATCGAGTGACCATTTACCATCAAGTGAGTTCTCTGTAATCCCCTCAGGCTGGTACGATCTTGGAGAACAAACCGCTATTCATATTCCTTCATTACTTCTGCTTTGAGGCTGCTACATGTCGACAGTAGTTATTGAACGTTTTGTGGCCACATCTTTTAAACTTGTGTGAACTGCCAGTGTGTTTTTTTTAAAGTTTGTGTTGTTTTGTTGTTGTTATCACCTGGATCCTCATGTAAGTCTACATATACAGTATGTGGTGACCTCAGTCTGTTAATGCTTGAATGTTGCTGCTATATAGAGTTTCATATATGTGGACTGGGTAGGCCGTTGAGCTGAATTGCCCTTCTGGGATAAATAAAGTTGTCTGAATCTTAATCTACTGTTAAACCATCTCAAAAAGCTCTGAAGTTGTTACCACAACATTAAATAGACCTTGCTGTTATTCCAATTAAGTATCGCAGCAGAGACTGTCAAGTGGTAGAGTTGAGATAATGTCTATATAAGGGGACACATTTCCATATTCGGATGTAGCAAGCTGGGTGGATGGATAGATCCTAACTTGAAAAAAGTGGATTTAGTAGACCTCTGTTTGCTTTCTGCTTCCAACCTCCAAGTGATGACTTTAACCCAAACCGTTATCTTTCTCTAACCAAGTGAGTTTGGTGCCTAAACCCAACCAAACCTGAACCACAGCGTAACCCCAATCAACATAATTATTGCTTAACAGTGATTTAAATGTGGTGCAGGCAAAAAAACAACACCTTCCAAATGAAATATATTAGTTTGAAAATGTTGTGACTTATTCAGGCACTGCTGTGCTACTGGGTTGACAGCATTGTCCTTTCATACTCAACAGTTATGCACACCCAGGTTATACATTATCATAGTCAATATGTCAGTAAGCTCAGTTTCATCTTTCAAGTGATTGGGTAAAATTTTGGATTAAAAAAAAATCCCCATTTGTAAAATAAACCCAGGCTTGAAAACGTTATATTATTATGTGCCTGCACATTGGGTCATGATAATAAAAATGGAATTGAATTGAATTGGATCGCCACAATATGGCCAAACTTACAAAACCAGCTTCACATATGGTCATTGCAATGCTTAGATGGAGATAGAAATGTCAGGGGGTTACTATAGAGAGGGAAGCAGCATTATGAGATGTTCATATGCAGCAGGCCTCAGGGCCAGCTGTTCTCCACCTGACACTGCCTCCACTCTACACTGATGACATCTGAATACACAAAGTAGACATTCAGCCACAATGTGTTCTCTACCTGCTTGTGAAATACACTGTATTGGGCAATCACACTGGGAATAGTTAACATTTTAATGAGAACAAATTAGATAACCAGCATTATCAGTACTATGAATGTCATTATTACCTAACTGCATGCTTTGGGGGGGTTTGTACTATCCCTCTGTATTATGGGCTTGGGATGTGGTTTCTGAATGCTTGGTTGGTGCTCGAGCCTCATAGCAGCTTTGCTGTCATTTATTACCTGAAGTTGATGGCTAGTGCAAACAGTTGCTAAGGCAATAATAAAGTTTTATAACCCTCCCTGTTACGTTAATGCTGTCATATTATCTTGTTGAGCTTCCTGTTTGCTAGAAAGCTCTTTCTCTTTCACACGATATGGACAAAAGCGCTTAGCAGTCGGATGTTGTCATTGTCTGAGTCCTTAATATCACAGGGGAGAGCTTGTTTCCTAGGTGAATAACAGCTCTGCACAACATCAGCTGCAGAAAACAAACATATCAGTGTCATTTTTATATCAGATAATGTAGAAACACTAAACCTGCAGTGTGGTATTTGCTCTACTTCTATTGACCATGCTGTATGTTTACAATGTTTTCTCTCTGTCAGAGGGGTAACTGTGATACCCTTGGTGAAAGCTTAAAATGTTTGTTAAATGTTTCTGTGCAAGCATGCGACTCTGCTCAGCGACCCCAAACATAAAACATATTTAAAACCACAATCTTGTTCAATAAGGACATAACAGTTTTGTTTTTTTTCAAATAATTTAGTTTATTTACTGGTATGTAAAAAAGACAAAGGTGATATAAATATTATAACATTATATTGCACATTGGTTTAGTTTTTATTCTGTAAAAATGCAACAGATATCTTTCAGGCAAATAAATACAAATAAATACAAAATCATAAAGAACATGCCTGTTGACAAACAGTGTATACGACTTTAACAGAGAGACGTTGCACGTCACAACCACAAATGTTTGCCTAATGGCAAAGAAAAGTGCTTTTTCCACTGCTCTCGTGTTTGATTGTCAATAAGTCTGTTAAACTTTCATCTGACTTTACTGTCCAGCATCCACCTGGATTCAGTCCTCTTAAGGCATCAACCTCCAACTTTTCCATTACTCTCCTTTCCCCTTGACTTTTATCTTTACTTAGTAGAGAGAGCTTTTACAGATATGCCCATCCACTGCTGCCATCATGACAGTATCTGTGTCTGCACCCGCGTCCAGCTTCTTGATGCAGCACTTAAAGCCATGCCTCTCTTGTTTTAACCCTTATTGCGGCCACTAGCAATCCGCAATCAGCTCACGGAGAGATTTCACGCCTTCTTCTCCTGCTGGGGCTGCTTGGTAACCTTGGTGCTCGGTTTGGCTTGGCAGACCAGATCCCTGTAAACTGGAGAGCGCAGGAATCGGGGGTAGCAGTCTTTGGCCATGAGCATGTAGATTTTGTGTTGGGCCTGGTCAAAACAAGAAGGTGACAGTTCCAGCATGTTGGCTTTTGTGATGTCTCGCGTTTCATGGTCAATGTTGATCTGGGGAAAAAAAGACAGAATCAGATTAGTCTTAGTGTTTGTTTTGCTCAGCGTTTGGAGAGGGCAGTGACATTATCACAACCGTACAGTATTGTATGGAAGAACCCTAACCCTAACCTTAACCCTAATCCAAAACAATTTGTGCTTTAATGATAGGTAGTATTGCATATATATATTTTTTTAAAAGACAGAACATTTCTTGGACCACATCTAAACTGTAAGATTCAGATTTAAATTGATTTTTGACATATGGTGTTTATTTACCTCCCGGGGAGCATCACTGCCGATGAATTCATCATAGATCTTCTGGGCTTTCGCAGGTAGTTTGGCAACAGACTTGGTATTCCTGTAATCTTCACAGGCAAAGTAGAATGCAACGTTCTCCTCGCTGAACTCAGACATCAGGAAGGATGTGAAGGCACACAGTCCATCTGTGGAAAGAGAGGAAATTTGATTACTAATGATTCACAAAGAACGTGCAGGGGGCTGCACGTGTCTGCAACTGTGTCTACAGAATGTGTTTTACTTGCATTTGTACTTGTCTGAAATAATTAAAAATACAGAAATGTTAAACTTACATTTGCTGGACAGGAGTTTTTCAAAGGATTCTTTCCACCTACGGCATTCTTCCAGGGTTGGCCTGAAAACAGATGAAGCATTGTTAGATTAAACCTTGAATTTCAATCCACAACATAGTGCATGTTTAAGTGTACGCTGTAATAATAGCCTAAGTAGTATATGAGATGCTTACTTATTTTTGCCGATTTTGCAGCAGGATAGACTCCAATCAGGTTTTTGCAAAAGGCTTCCCAGCCTTGCTTTCAGCTCCTTAGCCCTGTCAGAAAAAGACAACAGGTTAGATAAATGTTTCACCTGAAATACAAACTCTCTGACACTTTAGTAATAGCATGAATTCACGATTAATACAAATTTAACAAAATCTAAAACTCTTTTAGCTTCTAAAATGCTTTTGCATGTGCAGATGCAAAAGGATAAAACAGCAATGCTTTGTTCATGGTAATCCAGTAATCCAAATCCATTAAGATCAGCCCAGTTGGTGTTTGTATTAAGCTTCATGTACCTTTCCAGGCAGCAGGTAGGCAGCGATGCTAGTCCTTTACACATAGTAGCAGGTTGAAGCTGGTAGGAGTGGTGTTTCGGTCGGGTGGTGGTAAAATATCTGTTTAGAGAAGCTCAGAAGGGAGCGAGATCGTCTGTGTGTCTGAGTAGAGGCAGAGCAGAGGTTTTATAGTCCTACCTCCCCTGCCTCTGATGTGTCATCAGACCTCTCATCCAATCACAGAGAAAGAGAGAGAGAGAAAGATGGTGAAGTCAGAAAATGGGGGAGGATATGCAAGGACGCGGCTGGGAAATTACTGTCAAATGAAAAAAAGCCACTGATATTCTGTGCTGTGTTTTCCTTACATGTCCCTGAAAACATACCCCAGTGTATCTATTAGGGTTTTGTTTTCTGCCTTGTCTTTCAAAACAAGTAGTTACACAAATGAAAATAGAACAAATATCATCCATGCAGTATGCATACAGTACCAGTCAAAAATGTGTACATGGTTTCTCTTTCAAATGAATGAGAGAGTGTGTTGAAGCTTCTGACTGTATGTGAGACACCTGTATATATTTAAAGTGTAAGTGCAAGCTTTCTCTTGATTTATTCCTCTAAAATGGAATAACCTTGTCAATATTCTTACATTGTAAGTGTGTCAGGTTTAAGCTTCTCACAGTCTGCTTCAGTCATCACCTGTTCAATGTGAGTTTTTTGTCCTTATTTGTAGTCTTTGTAAACTGTTTATCATTTACCTACTTGTTAAACAACAATGTTTAAATAAAAGCTTCCATCAGTCACTGAGTATATGCTAAAACTCAATAAGTGTGATAACATCCTGTTTTGTCAAATCGCTTCTCGACAGCTCGCGTTCTCCTCTGTCTCTGGTTCGCGGTTCTGCTTTGCACAAAGAAAAGATAATTGAAGAAATAGGCAGGTTGATAGAGCACATTTCCAGCGGTAAACACAATAACCCACAACCTCCTTATGGGCATGATAAAGGTGTTCATTCTAGTGAATGATGGGAAGGAAATGCAGTATTCACTCTGTTTAATCATATTACTGTAAGCAGGGCTGGGGATGTACAGCACACTGCTCGACACAATAAAGCTGAAGCGGGAACGTTTCCCATATGACGAGCTACAGGTTGCTTATCTAGGATTTGTTTGTCATGTTATTTAGATTAAAGGGGACATTAGGTAATCCGAGACTTTATGTGACACTCTCTTGCACAGCTGTGCAGTGGCCTGTAGTTGGCACGTTTCCAAAATGAACATTAAAGCAGAGGTGCAACTGAAATCACACAAATATTTATCTCTTTATTTGACAAGGACTAGACCCACTGGAACCAATACAGGAATTAGAGCATTAAAAGACATCCAACAACTACTTCACACATGACAGTGGAAACATTGTATTGCACCCATGATGTTATGAAAGTCTATACCCATAAGCGTTTCGAGGAATTGAGAGCCAACAGGGCTGTGTGATAGATAAAATCAGCTCATTTACTGGCAAATTCAATCTGCTCATAAAAAGGTTTGTTTTAAAAACTGGGAAATGTGACACCAATGTGTTACTCATGCTATTTCCTAGGAAGCAGATTAATCATTTTTATGCAAGTTTAAGTATAAACTATATAAACCAAATGTGAGGAGATGTCAGTAATTGACTCTCATGTGACCCCAGATGTTTTATTGTTACTGTATTTTAAAATACTGTAAGATAATAGAAATCAAGATTTGAGTCAAATTCATAACTCAAATTAAATCTGTTTTTCAATGCTTCCTGACTTCCTGAGCCTGTTTGTTTTGCTCAATCCCCAAATTTAGTAAATTCCTAGTGAAGACTATTTGGAAACATGTCATAAATATTTGGTTTTAAAAGAAAGCTACATCAGTTCCCCCAAAAAACAGCTGGGAACTGTATTTGAAACTAACAGTAAATAGTGTTTTTGTTGGGCAATACCTTCAACAGTGAATTCAGAGCTCTGGTTTAGTGTTTACAACAACAGGACACTGTACGCAGGATCGACTCAAAATAAATTACACGGCCCGTGTTCACGTTAATGAAGGAACATATCATTCTGTGCTGCTGTGTGGTTGCTGTGTCATTGATTTGTTTTTTGACAACATTGGGGCTCTGTGTCACAGGAATGACATATATCTGAGGATGTGGATGTAAAGACAACACTTCATTCATTGTTCATTGGCTTTTTCATCTTATTTGTTGACAAAAACATCAAACTGATCCTTTAAATAGGACATGGATGGGAATTAGAGCATCCTCACTTAAAAAACAACACTTATGTTTCTTCTCAATCACCATGGTATAATAGGAGTGATGTTGTTAGATGCTTGGAACATGTTTTGATTGAAGTTTCAGTACTGGTTACAAACCCTTAAGAAAAATGATTCTTGATTTAAAGGTTTCCCCGAGGCTACAAAGAAAGCTGTGCAAAGGGAACAGCCCATGTAACACAGACATTTAGCGACAGCTCACAGTGTACCAAGACCAAGTTATTAGGTTGAGTCAGCTAATGTGGAGTGGTTTGCTCCAGCTGGGAAGAGGGACAACTGCAGGGATTACCGAACCTGTGCAGAATCATTGTGCCAGTGACGATTTAATTGCATCATTTGTAGTCTGAGAAGCCTGGGGGAGCCCATCCACCCACCCTGTGATGTCAGCAGACACAATTCTGAGCTTCAATCAGTCCCAATGACAAAGGACAGCCGGAAACATGAGAATAAAAGAGTGAAGGTTAAAAAATTATACATTTATATAATATTGTTGAGCAAAGGGTTTCCCCGGAAGCCGAGGATTCACTGGCCTTGGAGCTAGCTGATATAACATATGTGCACATAGCAACTGTGACAATCAAACTCTACTTTTTTCCTGCACTTTATCATTTATATTATACTGATGTAACACTAATACTCAGATATGTCAAATGAGCACACCACCTTTGTTGGTTACTTAGCAGTAATATTACACAAAGTTATCATCAAAATACAAACAGAAGTAGGTGAAATGTAGCCTGGGGAAAAGGCTTTAACATCTGACTTCTTAGAAAATCCCTTCTTTGGAATAAAAAACACTCTCTGAGGTCTAAAGAAACACAGACCCTTATTGTATGATCAACTACGGCTCCACACATGAGAGATATGCTAATTTTTGCCCTGTTGAACAAACCTGCTCATTGTATGTTGGACAGCCATGCATTCCTTTACGCTGATGTGCCATATTCTCCTAAAAGTGCATGGATCAATTCATCTTTAGGTTAATTGGTCATTAACCGACTCCAAATCCAATGAAGTGTTCATCTCAGTAATGACGCAGCTTTCCTCAGAAAGCCCTCAAGTGTATTTCCGTCTCCAGAAAGATTTAAAGTCCAGCAGTGATCAGACAGAAAATAAATAATGTTTCAACTAACGTCATTTGCGGGAATTTGACAGCTGGACCGTTTGTGTTTATTCGCTCAGAGATGAGTAGATGAAGAAGGAGAGAGATGACTAGCTGGTGGGAATATCTGCACTTTGAAGTGTGTTACTCAAAGACAAATCTACATTCACAAACAGAGCAGCTCTATGAGTGAGCAATAACAGCAGTATACTGTGGTCACATTGTTAACTCAATCAATGCTCCTGGGCACCTTTTTTATCTTTTCTTTCCCTCGCGGCACACTCTGGATTAAATGATACGGTGGCCTCATATGTTTTTGAGATAATTTGTCAGTGAGGGGTTTTGTTGCTAAAGACGGGCTGTCTCTCTTGGAGATATGCTGGATAACAAGGCTAAAAGAAACCCTTTGGTAATAGATATAAATAGACTCAAATACAGACAATTAAAGTCATCAACATGCAGTGTTGTGCTTCAAAAATGTGTCTGAGCTCTGTGCAATCTCAATTACACTGATGAAATTAAAAATAAATGGCAAAAGAAACAACAAACTATGACAACAGTTTATTTCCTTTGAATTTCAAAAATGGTCTTTATGACAACCCTGAAAAAAGCAAAAGAAACTATTGATTTCTAATGTGTCAATGAATCATCAGACAACCCTGATAAACCAACAGTGACATTTACCTGTATGAATGTATTTAAAAGAAAAGGTCATATCTGGCTCCTCGCTTGCTTCATCACCTCTGGGACAGAACTGAGGCTGAGGCCAGTCCAGGACACTTATGTCTCAGGGCCTTACTTTACCTCAACCCACAAGTCTATCCTTATCATTTTCATTCGGACTAAGCCCTTTTACCTCAAACCACCTGAAATTGGAAGTCCTTTTTCATCTCAGGCTGTCCATCTCGAGCCTGGTATAGACCTATCAGAGTCATTTGGGCTCAGCTGTGATGGAGAAAAAGCTCATCTTCAACTCAACATGCCCCTTTCACAGCTCACCTCCATCTGGGGTTCTGCTGGAAAGATGAGAGGGATGGATTGGGATTAGTCAAACCCTCAGGGATGCTTTAATGCCACTCTTCTTGATGTATTATTGCCAGAGAGAAAATGCCAAATGAATCAGATTTGGTTCCTGATACCTCATTTACACCCCAGCTCCAGAAACAGAGCAGCCTGGGACAAAAGGACCACCAACTGGCAATAAAAGTAAGTTATTTGATGGCAAATTATATCCCAGTGGCAGTCTGTTATTTGTCATCTTTCCTTCTGAGTTTGAGGGCTTTCCATTTGCATAAAAAGTAGGACAATGAGCTAATCAAATTTATGTTATGTGTACCAAATTACTACTACCGCAGTTTTGGAACCAGAATTACACTCCCCCCTGTAGCCGGGAGGGAGGTTGTCATAGAGATTCAAACATTTTTGGATCATATTAGGCATATGGGTGTATATTAGGCTGCAGTAATGACTTTAACAGCTTCTGTGGATGTGTTTGTAACTATTTTATCATAAGAACTGGGTCACTGTTGGAACACATTGTCGCTGATGTAGCTGACAGCAGCCACTATTCTCCCTGGAGGAACAATCTGCAAACATTTCAGAGCTTCATGTTTATAGGCAATGACTGTTTAAAGCTGAACTGTCTAGATCCCACTAGTACATACACTCAGTTACCAGTTCAATAATATGAATATATTATCAGAAACCACCTGTAAATGCAATACAATTCAAAATCACTACAAACTTCAACTGAAGGTTTCAATTTATTATATGGCCGCTAGATCTTGATTATTTTTGGCTAGCTTTACATAAACTGGCAAAAGCGTGAATCTTTAACAGAGGCAAAATGTGTGAAGCACTTACAATAAACCTCTGCACTGTCTAGCTTCCCTTTATAGATGTAATGAGAATAGTGAGTCACAATTGGAGTCATGATTAGGTTTGCTTTTAAATAGATGATCCACACTGTATGTACCTCTGGTTTTGTTGTGTTTCTATTCATGACGACTACACAGCTAAACAAAACTATTGTGCTCTGGAAGACAATTCAGCTCTCTGCATGCTACGAGGAGGATGAACCTCTTTGTTTCATCATGAAGCATTAACCAGCTGTTAAATTCGCTTTGCTTTGTGATGCCGATCACAAATCACTTCCACAATACAGAACGTACACATTAAGCCGCAGAACAAAAACACTGAGCATCTGTTCCGATGACACACAAATCAACTGAACAAGTTGTCTTACGTGTGAACTTCCAGTATACTGCCAGGCTAGTGATGCATGTGTGCAAAATCACTTTACAGTCAATAAAACTAAATGGAGACAAATGTGAACAAGCTTCCCTGCAGCCTTGGTGTGGCTTTGTGCCTAAGGGAGTGATGAAAACCCAGTAGAAGCAATCATATTCGAGTAACAGCCCAGTGGATGTGGCTTTCTGCCTACCTTTTTGTTTGTGTTTATGTACTGTATGTGTTGGAGAGGAGAAAGAAAACCCAACATGCTAGTCTAAGGTCAATGCCACAGGAAAAGTCTGTAATGTTTCCTGGCATTACAGTGCATCAGTTTGTTTATTTGTTCGGTGTTTTCTCTGAAGGTCCTTATGTACGGTGACTCAGTAAAGAGCGGAAGAGGACAGCCGAAAACCCCATTAAATGAATAAGTGGATGTCTGATTTAGGCATAGATATTTACTACATTTATAGACCCTAAAATCCCTCTTTGTATTTCCTTGGACAGTGTTTCCCTGTTGAGCTGTGGTGGAAGCAAATGGACATAAAGAGGGACTCTGGTCTTAAAAAGGCAGACATTTAAAGATATTTACATGATAATGGTTAATTTTAATGGCATACTTTAACACCATACTTCACCCACACCCATGACTATACACGTTGCAGGCAGCTACTGGAACAGGTTGGTTTTTGGATGGTTGGTTGATCCAGGGGTGATGATCAAAAAAATCGACAAATATACAGAAAAATAAAAAAGACTAACTCTATGATTGCACTGATCCACAGAGTTTTCTCATTTCTCAACATATTCAAGTTCAACAACCTGTATCCAGCTCTAGGCAGGACACATCTGGAGTACAAGCAAGCTGTCTGGCATCCTTAATATAAACAAGCTACTGAAGAGCTACTGAACTTGCTGATAGTCTTGGTCATCTGGACTATCTATCCAGACTCGGGGCCCTGAAACCACAGATACTGGCTTTTAGTAGAGTCAAGGGTGACAAAATCAAGATATGGAAACACTTGAACTCATACAACAGAACAGCTGGACCCAGGTCATTTTTGTGCCCCACCCACATCCCAACTCATCAAACAATGCTCGAGTAATGATAAATACGGGTTGCAATCCAACAGCCTCTACTGAAGGGTTGCATGAATTTAGAATAATCTACCTGGAGATGGTCACAGCTATTTCCATCAACTCCTTCAAAAACACACTGGATATGCTATGGGATAATCTGGATTACAAGTATGATCACACACTGGAGAATCCCTTTGAGCCCCATAATCCGGCTCCAGAGACTAGACCTGATATACTGAGTACAAAGATCAAAGATAGCCCAGAATCAGGTGATTAGTGCACGACACATTGCTAAGTATTACTAAGCAAGAAGCTTCACATTTGCTTCAGATAAATTTACAGCACAGGAGGAGGACTGTGAATTTATATAATGCACTTACATTATGTAACTTCAAACAAAAACAAAAACCTAAAACTATTAACTAAAATGAATTAAATTTAAAGAGATAGTTTGACATTTTTGGAAATAAACTGAATTGGATGAAACCAGTAGCCTGGCTTTGTCCAATCACAATTACTCTTAGTTTTAATATTTTAATTTCCTCTTATCTTTTTCATTTTAATACCCCTCCTCATATTTCTGGTTTACCCACTTTATTTTATAGTGACTTTATTATTTCTTCATTATATTTAATTCCTTTTATTTTCTTTGGCCATACTTAATTGTAAATCTTTTATCCTATCTCTGGTGTTTCGTCATTGCAGATTCATGAGAGTTATGATAGTGTTTCCTCAGTTCTTGTTTTTATTGAGTCATTTTGTTTGTTTGTTTTGTCTTTATCACTTTGTGCTACATAACCATGTATGAAAACTGCTATACAAATAAAGTTTGATTGAGTTTAATTGAACAACAGCCATTTTACACACTATTTTTTGTGTGGATTAAATACGTTTATAACACGTGGGAGTGAATCGATCTTTTCATCTAACTCAAGGCAAGAAAGCAAGTAAGTGTACTATTCCTTTAAACTGAAAAACAGGTCATGTTGTTCCACAAACGTGCTGATTCTGTAAACACAAAAGATGGATCACATTATAATAGTACTATCATTCCAGCGAACGTGACATGCCATAATGCAACAACACAGCAAATGAGGCACGTCCTTGTTAGCCTGGACAGTTATGCACCTCCAATTTCAGCCGCGTTTTCAGCACAACATTTCCACCAGGTAAAATCTTTTTTCACAATGTGTTTGTATAATGATGCAGTCTCCACCCAAGTGTAAATAATGCCCAAATATTTGCTGAAATGTCATATTAACACTTGGCTCATAAAGTAGGCTGGCAGCGTGATGCTTTATAGCAGCTCTCTCTCTTTCTTAGATCCACTTAAATGTAAACTTTGAAAAATGCACAACAAAGTCCAGGGATTTGTGCTTGGACAGTTGTCACTTTTTGTGGTCCTGTGTGGTCCCTGTGGGAGTGTGTCTGGCAGTGTGCATGAAGGAGCCTCAAGTTGCTCATCTGTCTGATCGTCCTCTGGGGAGGAGAGGAGCAGCCTGCTGCAGGCCCAGCCAGATGCTCACTGTGGCTGTTAAACAATAACCACTGGAGTGTGCTCCCCCCTCAGCAACACTGTGGTCCTTTACTACTCCCAGGGTACTGTTTAGACAGAGGTCAGCCGAGCCTACAATATGCAAACTGTCCTGAGATTTAAGGTTATAATCTTTCAAGGTATTTAACGTTGTTTTCTCAATGGCTGTCCCTCATTAATGGTGACTTTTCCATTACTTGAGATCATTATACACTTTATGTTGCAACATTGTGTCATAATGCACTCTATTGTCTTATTCTTTTGGTTTTCTGTTTGCACTCCATTCTATCTTTGCTTATGTAAGCTGTTTCTGTAACTCCATTTATTTAATCCCCCTTTGTTTTCTTCAAAGGGTTTGAATTACCAAATTTCATGAATTAGAATGGTGATCAAGAGTAGTGCATTGTATACCATCAGCACAGTGTGCAATTATACTTCGGGCAATATAGCAGAAGTGGCACAAGCATCAGTCAGACTCTGCAGAGACAATACCTCTGGGTTGCTTTGATGTTATAACATGACTAAGTGTACAGCCGTGTGCCAGCGGCTCTTTGTGGCTGTTTGACACAGTGGTTCTTCAAACTAAGTGCTAACATCGTCATCATTCACAACATTAACATGCTAATGTTTAGTAGGTAAAATGTACTATGTTAATTAACTGTCTAAATTTAGCATGTTAGCATGCTAATGATAGCCATGGGAACATTACTCCAGTAAAGGGTGTGTAGCTGCCCTAAAATACACGTTCTCTCTTAGGTGTAAATCTAGTAGTTTTTTTTCATTCAGATAGTCCTAACCTTGTATTCTCCACTATCTCTTTGCACCAGGTCTATTTTTGCTGGACCAACTGACAAGCAACAATAATAACATGCAGCACTGCATACTTGTTGTGGCTATGATGCTAACATTTGCAGATTAACACTATTTATTAACCCAGATTATTCTGCACCAAATATAAAAACAGTATGTCCAGTAGACATTACATTTAAAACCTAATATGTCATCTTCATGGTGGATGAAAGGTTCACCCTTCAACCATGTTTCACCCTGTTTTATCACTAAAACAACCTGATCCTGTCTCCCACTTCCTTTAACCACGGACTAATTCTAAGGATATCTTGTGTGTATATAAAAAACATGTAATCATTTGATGATTGGGTGTGCTTTTTAAAAGGGCAATAGAGACATTGCTTACAGGCTGCAAACATGTTTATGAATAGCAAGTGGTGGAGACATTCCTAGGAATATACTGGAAAACAACAACAACACATCTTTGGAGACATTTTAGACATTTTATTTATCCAACAGTGTACAAATTGTATAAATTCCAGTTAGTATAAAAAGTAGCTGCAAAAACTATAGGCTGCATAACAAAGACTGGCATGAACTATTTAAGTGCACCAGAATGGTGGACCAAAGAACTGACCAACTAACTAGCAGAAGAAGAAAAAGAAGACTTTTATTGAGTCATATCTCTCCAAGACTCTGGAAATCTTTTGCCAGTCATGGTCTGCCACTTGTAATGTAATGTAATGTAATTTTATTTAGACAGGGACAGTGCACAATATAACATTAACCTTGTATAAAACAAGGAGAGATGCACAGTACCAGGTCTTAGCAAAATTGCTATTTTCTGCCTGTAGTCTCTGGCTGACCGGAGGGACTGACATCTTTCTCCTTCACAAAAGAAGGACTGTATCAGATTGGATCAGATACAATGATCTGTGAAGACTGCCAGCTGCTCCAGAAGGAAAACAGAAGCATAACTAACCTCAAGGAGGATATTCGGATTAAAAGATATTGAGGATGAACTCGACTATATCCAACATCATTCCATGGGATCCAGTAATGAATCTGCGACCCTTGCCCTGCACGACTCCTAATCACCCAGCCACTTGGACTGAGGTCAGCTGCTGCAAGAGGAGTGGTCACAAGGCAGTCTCACCACCTGCTCTCAATCGTTCAAATAGCTTTGCATTTTTACACAACAAAGCACAGATGCATTCAGTGGATTTCTCCGTAGATCCAGCCAACAACCGACTGTGCACAACAATGGCGATGTTCCCCCGGGTTCCTCTTTTGCTTCAGCTGCAATCTCTTATCTTCGCACTGCTGATCCTCCTGTGGCTACCTCTGCTGGCTCCTTTTAATGTTCACTGCCACTGTAAATATACTAGTAGGGTCCATGTTACAAGTGAAATTTTTCCCACATCTTGCCAAATCCATCCCCTACTACTCATGGGGCGTGGACTGTCAAACACATTCATCTGCTCTACCTGTAAACCACATCCCAATCTAACACTCAGACACCATAACTTGTCTTCAAAGTATCCCATTCACTAAATTAAGATAATCTTATCCTCATTATACATCCTATAATTCAATCCTTGCCTCCCCTTCCCTCCAAATTTCATCTACTAATGTGAGAGCGGTGACAAACAGATAATTTATTTGGTAAGATTTTATTTGATCCCGAAATCTAAGCTGTTTCTTAATCACTGAGTCATACCCACAATGACCTCTCCATTTTCAGTGAAACCACTCCTCCAGGCCACTGTCACTTTCATCAACCCAGGTCGAATGCATGAGGTGGTGGGGTTGCCGTAATTCACATTAAATGCCCTGAAGTGCCCCATTATCTCCACAGGCACTTCTTGATCTTCTGAATTTCTGGCTTTTGTGATAAATGGCAACCCACTGTTCTTCTGACTACTAGTATACAGACCCCCTAAGCCCAATATTGATTTTATCAGTGAACTCTCTGATATCCTCTCATGCATTACTCTGAAATACAACAATACTCTCTTTCTCTTTCATCACCACATTTGCTGTCCTTCCAAAACCATGACCTGTTGATCTGTGAATCTCTCCTCAGGTCTCTATCTCCAACCCTTTGATATACTTTTTTTTACCTAGGCAATCATTTTTTATCAGAATTTGCCACACCTGCTCTTCCACAGAAGCCTATAGAGAGAATTCCAACACCACCAGTATGTGAACATGTGAGCACACAGGAACTGCTCTCACTATTCAACAGTACTGTTTTGGCCACCCTTGATGGCCAAAACTAAAAATCATAAACCTTTGGCCTCACTTTTGTTTAATAACATTAAATAAGCAGAGCATGCAGAAAGGCAGAGTGGTGTTGGAAGTACAATAAATTGCAGATCTCATCTCAAATTCTGAAGGATCTCTTGGATAAATACCAGCTGGCTGTTGAAAAAATGCCTGGGCTCAATGTTTTTTTAATCTTATTAAGAGAAACTGTCATAATCCCAGGGCACTTTGTTGGGTGTTAAACTCTATAACCTCCTTCACTCCCACCTCCTGCTTGGAAGAGTCCATTTCTTTATTCTGGGATTTCCAAAACTTCTTCAGAAACAAAGCACTTGACATCAGAGCTAATATTATTCCTTCTATAAATAGCCTATCTATCTATCTATCTATCTATCTATCTATCTATCTATCTATCTATCTATCTATCTATCTATCTATCTATCTATCTATCTATCTATCTATCTATCTATCTATCTATCTATCTATCTATCTATCTATCTATCTATCTATCTATCTATCTATCTATCTATCTATCTATGGATCATGGAGAAAAAAAAAGTACTGCATGCATAGTAAATTCAGCCCACCAAAGAATGCATTAACAACTCTGTGCTACCTCATGCTTGATGTTACTGTTAAAATCACGTGTTTTGATGGATTTAGTGCCACCTCCATTCATTGGTGGACATATTAATAAGTACATTTTCATTCTACAGATCTCCCAATTCTTTCTAAATGAACTGTAACATCAGAGTTGTCTTGGCTATCTCTGCTTCTTCCTTCAAACAATATATGTGTATTCATCATTTATTGTGCATATTTACATAGAGCTTTGATGGAAGCAGCCACCAAGAATATAAACTAGTAAACACTTTATTATAATGCTGTTGAGCAAAACATCTTTATCTTATGGATTAATAGGTGCAAGCTATTAAGCACACGCCACAGCATGTGACCTGGTTTTCAATGTTGAATGCTATTTAAGTATTTTGATTATGTCAGAAGAGGCACAACGGGCAATTTTAATGCAACACCTACATATTTTTCAGTGTTGTGCTGCAGACTGGAAATGGAGCTAAATGTGTCGCACAGCATTGAAAAACATTTGTTCTGACCTAATTAATGTTCTCTGTGCTGTCATGTGTGCTTTTTATTTTACCCTCAGACATTTTTGAAGATTCATTATTGCACCAATTCTGACAGAACGCTGCAATAATAAACCTTTTTAAAGCGTGTGTTTCTTAAGTGTGCGTTTGAGGATGGTGGATTGAAATGTGACTGTAATGTAATCTGGCTGAGTTGGAACAGATTTCACAGCCATGAATAAAAGACAATCATGATGCTCACGTCAACAAAAGAACCTCCTGCCAGTTAAATGACTCCAACTTGTAGGTGGTCCTTTACCAGTATAGCTTGCCCTGTAGAAACCACTGATAATCATTAACTTAATGCTCAATGGCTTTGTTTTTTCTTCTATACTCCAGTGTTGAGGTTACAAAACATCACAACGGCCAGATCAGGGCTGATATCTGACTCTTGTCAACATCACACATACACAGACACACACACACACACACACACAGTACGTACCTGCTGCCTAGGTGATCATAACAAACATCGGTAATGTCAATATCAGGTAACGGCAAGTACTGTTATTCTCAGAGACTGTTGTTTGTCACTAAAAATAGTGCACAGTCCAGTCCTGTGAGAATTGAGTTTAATAAGAAGCTGAGAGTATAAAGAGAGACATATATAGATATTATATGTTATGTTGTATAATATGAATGATGCTTATATAGAAATACTGCTCTTTATTTGGCAACATTATATCCTAAAGACAATAAAACAGCCTGAAATAATACATCAAATGTAATGCAAAAAAAAAGTATGATTGCAATTATGCAATGATGATTCAATGGAGTTGATATTACATGGCATGAAATGTCATTGGAAAATACTTGTGTAACACACTCCTCCAGCTACATTGCTAGCTACCCTACAGCTAATATCTCTACAGTTGGTGCATTGTTTTTGTAGGGCGAATCAACACGGACTTCACAAAAAGTTCAGTGGTCACAACATGAATTTTCCCCCTAGGCATTAATGCATCCAAGAATGTGATCTGTGGGAACTTTTTTTTATTTTTTAGTTATTTGAGATCTTGAGAACTTTTGCTTGGAAAATGTTAATTAACAGTGAGAACATTTGCACATATAGTTCAGTGTACTTCCTAACAGTTCATGATTTACCATGATTATTACTTTAAAGATTGACAGTTGTTATTCTTTATAAACCATATATTTCTTTGCTCATCGCAACAAACTACAGACGCTAGAAAGAGAAGCCAGAAAAATTATGTTGGGTGATGTATTTTATTTCATATAAAATAGGAGAGATTAGCTACAGTACAAGTTAGTGAAGCTATAGACTGTATTTTGGCATTTCCTGTGAATTCATACAGTGATTTATAGCTGCAAGGTCCATGTGTTAGCAAACATTATATTTACACACCAAGAAGGCTCAGAGCATGTGCTGTAAAATTGAAACATACCCTAGAAGGCTTCTACAACAAGCAGAAATCAATTGACTCATTGATAAAGATAGAATATTGATTAGTTGAACTGTACATTTACATCATCATAGTCACGTGAGACTGCAACAACATCTAATAAAGACAATCCAATTATATATTTTTTCTTCTTCTGTACTGCTGCTGTTGTTTTTCTCTGAGCCGAACATGAGGAGTAATCAACTGTCCCTCCAGTCCTCCCTGGTATCCATAGTCATGGCAGTGCTGCACCGTGGGTATTGTGTTTACTATTGATTAGGAGATGAGAGAGATACAGAGAGGTGGAGACAGAGTTACAGTGAAGAAGAGGGTTAAAGAGAAAGAGCATTCGGAGAGGGAGAGAAACAAAGGGACAGGATGATTAAGTGATTGAACAATACTGATGACATTACCACAGTATTGATATTAATCAGTGTCAATTTAATTTAAAAAAAACTGATAATCCAATCTTTTTCTTTGTTTAAGAATCCTTAAAACACCATCTACTCTTTCTCCTTCATTAACATTTCCAAAATCTATTAATATGCAAATTGTTCTCATATATGCATTTTAACACAAGATGTCTCCCATTTCATTGAAAAGTCTCAGTGTATGAGCACTGGAGGCTTCATGTTTACACATCACACTTGTATACAGTAATTACTGGATCACAACTGGCACCAAACTAGACCCCTAAAACACAGAGAAACTTTCCACTTTCAGCAGGTGAATGTGAAACAGGCTTCTAGTGTCAATCTCTGAACTATAGGAACAAGAAGGAAAACATATTTTTGAGTGGAGGGGGACTTTAAGGGAAGGTTGATTTTTTGAAACAAGGAAGCTTCTTTTACTTCCTTAAAAAAACATTGTAGATGTAAATGTTGTTCTCAAATGAAACCAGGTAGATTCAATGGCCCTGTTTCTTAAGTACCTTGTTAGTAAAATTGTGCATGTGTTGTCTTTCAGCTGCATTAACCCATTTCCTGACAGACAGCCACTGCACTGCACCAAGACAGCATCAGCATTGATAATTGATCCCATTAAACAGGCGGCAGCCCTGACACATGGATTACATACTCCCTGCTTTCAATTTGCATTATAAATCAGACTTCCATAAGCACAGATAAGTCGTACTGTACGTGTCGTGTTGATTCTTGCCTTTTAATCACTTCCACAGTGAGACATGCGTGCCCGTCTGCTGTGTTTGCTGTCTACTGGCCCAGATAGGCTGGTGTTGTGTCTACCGAGCAGGGTGCTGCCCCACATTCACTCTGCTCTTCATTCCCTAAGTGAGTAACACATTGGCAACAACAGGAAAGTTAATGGATGTGTAATGTCACAGTGGACTCCAACCAACTAGTGTCCCAGATACAAGAAAAAAAGCTTTTGGTCTTCCTTGTGAGTGCTGCTGCTGCTGCTAAGTAGAAACACGCCATGAATGTTTGATTAGTATTCTTTTTTTAGGTTTTCATTCATCCCAAAAAGGAAGCAAAGATGTAGAAAAGTACTCCCCTGATGGGTACAGTCCCTGGGTGAGTCATTGTGATAAACCAGCTCTAACATCTGAACTATAGTATACAATGAAATGTAACGTTTTAAATGTTGTGTGAAGTTCACGGCCATAAAGCAATAAACTTTGTTATTCACCAGCCAATTTTATTTCCTGCTGCTATTTTCCTAATAGAATAGTGAATGAAAAACGACAAAAAAATCCAATAGTTTAAAAAAAAATAAATACATTTTGAAACAGGTTGATGAATCATCCGAGAGTTCTAATCATGAATCATTACATGCTCAGGACCAGGATTTCTTTTTATTAACATTTATTTGTCTGGTTTCATCGTCGTTATAAAATTACATTGAAATCGAGGTCAATCCGTCCGTCTGATCGCAGAGCATTTTCATAGCTTTAATACCCTTTTTGTATTATGAGAAAGAAGTCACGCAGATCACAAAATATAGATACTGATTCATTTTTAATCTCAAAATATAGGGGCGGAGGGGGGGTTAGGGTTAGGGTTACATTCATGTGGGACACAGTAACATACCATACAGGGCGATATGTTATTTAGCCAGTTTTGTTGTATGTCGAACTCTTTGACATTACAGTACAGTACACATGCACTAAAGAATAAAATATTTGTGTCCACTGAAATACTCAGGAAATCTTTTAAATTAGCTTATTTAAAAATGAGTGCAAATTAGAAGGAGCACATTTATAACACGTGTTATATTGATATTTTTTTTTGCAGTACTTTTCATAACATTTCATGACAGTACAAGTCAAAGAATATCTAAATAGTTCATTCTGAGTATTGCATCATGCTAAAAATAAAGTAGGAAATTTGCACACCACAGTTTACAACTCAGCAGACTCTCTTGGGGTTTGGATTTTGCTTTCAATTCACTACCAGCAGGAATGGGAGACCTATGTTCAATATTCAGTTTAATGAAGCACCAGTAACTCATAAACTGATACTCAATATTTTAACAGTTAATTCTTATTAAAATCCACTTAAATTTCCATTTGCTTATGGTTGTGTCATTACTTCTAATATTTTTTCTCCCCAAACTTTTTTTTTTTTTAAATATGCAGTTTCAGTTCAAGAAATGCAATTAATATCATGATAGATTACATTCACTTTGGACAGTCTAATGACATATCAACCCTAAATGAAAACTTACAAATAATAATCAATTATTACACAATCCTTGACACTAATGATTGGTCCAGTAGGATGTGAATTGAAAGCAAATATTAACCCAACCCTGCTTTATACTCCACATTTAATGTCACATAAAATACCTGCAAGAGTTTACAATACACAGGATAATGTAGCTATATTTATATCTAATAGCCTGTTTACACCTGACATTAACATGTGTCTTGGGTGGTCGACAACTTGTAATCAAATCTCACTTCCCGGGTCGAAATGCACAAAACATAAAAACGTTCATTTCTGCTTGCAAAGACCAAATGCATTGTTTTAAACCTGCTGGAGAACCGGGTACATGTAGACTTCTCCCCCAATAACAGAAAAAAATAAACAATGCATTGAGTGCCCCCTCATGGAATTCAAATGCCCGTCCTATGGACTTGCTCTAGCACCAGATCGGAACAAATATAGCCTGGATAACAAATATAGAGTTATATACGTCAAACCCGACGCAGCTACATCTCCCCATTGAGAGAGAAGGACACTGTGCACATTTACACAGGAAGCACAGCAGCGTAACTTCATTGATTATTTAAATCTCCAGACACGCTGTCAGAATTGGTCAGGATCTAATATTTATTATGTTCTGTGCCCCTGTAGGACAGTACATTTAGCTTCTGCAATACACTTGTTTAGACAGGCAAGCGAAAAACAAGTTGTTTTCTAGTTTAGGTTGAATTTCTATTGTCAATTTAAAGACAAAAACAGGTTAGGGGAACAAGGAAAACGAAACAAAATGGTAAGTAGATTTTCTTTGTTGTTGTTTTTTTCAATTCACCCAAAAAATGGAAAAACACAATAATGCATTAGTTTATCCTATTATCAAACAAGTCGAACACAGCTTTGGACGTTTACACGCTGCTGGATGAATGTGACCACATGCGACTCAGACCACCTCTGAATGTGGTCTGAATGATTGCATGTCAATGTGTCCTCAATGTGTCTCAACACAAGACACGTGTTAATGCCAGGTGTAAAAAGGGGCCTAAGTGCAATCCATTTTGGCACAGTTTCAGATATTATTAAGTGTTCACGCATTTCATTGTTCGTTGTAAACACACAAACTACCACAGCAGGTCTACTCACCTGCAGACGACAGTGTCTATTTCACGAGGAACTGAAGATAAGTAGAGGTAATGCTGGGCAATAAAGTGATAACGATAATTATGTCAATATATTCTTTCTTGATGATGGTGGTTATATGCCCTGTTTTCTACAAGCAGTGAGTGAGTGGAACCACAACAAGTCAGTTCACTTGAACCCATACATCTCCTTTCATCAGCCCATTGTGCTTCAGTGCAAAGGATGGAAAGTAAAGTATGGAGGGGGCAAAGCAAAAAGTGTGGGATGATGGCCAATGGAGAATAGTAGAGACATAACTTCAATCCAGTACAAGGTAAACTTAAGATGGTGAAAATATTGACAAAAGATGTTCCTGCATACAGTCGTTGGCGTTCTTTAAATTTCCATGGCCTGTAATAAACACATAAGTCATGTCCGAACAAAGAGAGCTAACAGCTAACATCAGCTAAATGGTTAGCATTTACACACATTGCCACAATCAGGAGATCCCTCTATAAACACTCAAAAAGAGGTTCATTTCCACTGAAAAATGCTGAATATTATATATAGAAATATCTTTGAACGTGAAAAAAGCAGCAACTAAGAGTTTTAAAGTTTTAAAGTCATGGTATACGACTGATACCTTTTGCAGAAAATGTAACATAATAGCAGACAGTATATTGTGATAAATATCGTTATCACATGATATGGTCATTTTAGCTGTGAGGATATTTTCAGATATATCGCCCAGCACTCAGTAGGAGTAAAACAATATCCTATCTTCATCCAATATCCCTATCTGTATAGTGTAGTCCACCAAGACACGACTTATCTAGAGGGATTGCATGCATGGAACTGGTGTAGACAAAGGAAACAGTCACCCCATCCTTGCAGATTCACAGTATTCATAGATGGTGTCAAAGGGTTAATGAATGATTTACAGTTTAGGTCCAGTTTTATGTCCATTGTGGTTGTCATCAGATTGGGTCAAACAGACCTCCGCTGGCCTTGTGCATGCGTTCTGTTGACAATATCCTGGTACATCTTGGACCTGAGGAATCGTGGGTAGGAGTCTTTTTCCATGAGGCTGTAGACTTTGCCTTGGATCTCGTTGAGGCTGGTCGGGGAGGGATCCTCCAGACTCTGCTTGGTCTTCTCCCTGGTGCGGTAATCAATGTTTACCTGCCAAGATAAAGAGCGCAAATATGCATTTCTAAATATGGGGAAAGCCCCTCATTTAAAAGCCATTAAATGATCACACACAGCAACATGATGTGTGAGCATTATAAAATAAACACCAATACATCACACAACTGTAAACGTAGCTAACACTCAACCTTAAAGTATTGTATAGTATATTCCACCAAATATTATACTGTTGGTTTGAGCATATTTAATCGACTGCCTATTGCTTCTCCGTTGGTAAGAGGACTGTTCTGTTCTAGCTCGTATCATACTGTTCTATTTGAGCTTTAATTATATGTGTCATGCATTTACATTTCATCATTTGGCAAATTGTAAAAATGTACTTTTATCCAGAGCGACTTACAAGTGAGGCAAGATAATCATGCATTAAAGGATAGTAACCCCAAAGAAGCTTTGGTAAAAAAATTCTCAGCCCACTCTTTTAGTATTAATTTAATAAAGTAGGGATAACAGGCTGTCTTTTGTCTCTTTTGCATGGACAAAGTGTGAGTTCATTTGAGGGTAAGTTTGAAAAAGAGACTGTTTTCATAAGCAAACAGCATTTGTTCAAATGACTAAAAAACAACATAGTGGCAATTTGAATTGTGATAACATATTGGTGCACAAACATAAGCAGCACAAACCTTGTAGGACAAATGTTGGAGTGGACTGATAATTCAACAAAGCCTGTAATTTTGGATGCTGGAGATTATTCACCAAATCAGTGTTAATATTGTTTGATTTTAACTCTAACTGTGATGTTTCCTGACCTTAACCAAGTAGTTGTTTTTGTCAAAACTTCTAACCAATGCTTCACAGGACACTCAATAACAGCTCTTCTATAGTGTTTTAGAAAGGCACTGATAAACAGAGGAAGACTTTTTCATCATCATTAAAGTCAAGGGGAGAATACGTGGGCACCCGAAAACCTAACCACCCACACAAACCTCTCTTGGTGCCTGAACGTCGATGAACTCTTGGAAGATCTTGTTTGCTTTTGACACAAGCTTGGTTGAGCTCTTGATTTTTTTGTAGTCCTCGCAGGCCATCCAAAACTCAATATTCTCGTCACTGAACTCTGTCTTGAGAAATGTCCGGAAGGCAGCTAGGCCATCTGGAAAGGACAAATGAATCAGACTGTAAATAAGGTTGGGGGGGGGGGGGGGGGGGGTCGGGTCGGGATGGGGGGGTAAAAACAACAAAAAACACTTCAGAACATGATTGATATTGCAGCATAGCAACTATTTCTGGAGAGTAGCTGAGATCTCCCTTTTCTATAGATGTTTATTCTCAAAATGTAAGGGGGGGGGGGGGGTTGTGATAATACCATTCATCCTATGTTGATATTTTTCCGGTAAGTATACTCTTGTTCTCAAGAGCGGGAAACGGCTCTCATGATCAGAACACAAACAAATCAGAACTAAATCCTCCCACAAATAATTTTTTTTTTGTCTTCATCAGTCAAGATAAGTGACAAATGAATGTGCTCTTTATTGATGAAAACACAGAGGAAGCACATGTTTTTTTTATGTGCCTGTGTCACGTTGACATGTTATTTCAACCATTCTCGTGTCTGCTGTTTACTTAATAAAGTGAAGCAGAGGGGGATGGTCCATCTGTGCATATGCAACAACACTACTCATACAGACACACTAACACACACACACACACACATGAGTGAACACACAACAACAGCTTTACAGGTTATGGGCATACAGATACACACAAAAACACATTAGTGTTCAGTATGAAGGGGAATCGACTTTACAGAGTCCCCCTTCTTCTACTTAAGCTTTCTAGAAAATGTTTGACAGGATTTTCTTCTTAGTGACACACAAGCACTCAGAGTACTGACCTCAGCTGAGGATGCACAATCCTCTAATTTAGTTATTGCCATACATTTTAAAAAAGCAGATTCTTATAAATTCTGAACCAAACTATATTTTTAAAGCAACATCTGAATTTGAGCAGAGATAATAAAATATGTGCAAGTTTTAAATTTCCTATGGATGAAACAAAAACGATAACAAGAAAAGCTGATCCCGTCAAAAATATATACATTTCAAACACATAAAAAAAGAAAAGCCACCAAGACATGTATCATCAATTATTGTTATTCCCCTAAAGCTATTACATTTTTTCCAAGCGGTTCTAAGCATTTGATGAACAAACTGGACTCCTCTGGAAATTCTCTCCTCATATATGCTCCAGTACTTATTTTTGTTCTTTCAACATTTTGATTGTGTCCTTGTAGTAAAGGGATTTACAGCTCCTGAAATTTTAAACTATTATATTTCATCAATGACTGCTAAAACCCACGTATTTCAACTTTCAACTGAGTTGCAGATGTTCCTTGACAAGAAAATTCTGTTTAAGTACATCCAACCTTTTCAGATCCCACCGGATTATCTGACTGGATTTAGACAAGATTAGAGAAGACCGGGTAAGGTCTTAAGGGTAGTTTAAACAGTTGGAGAGGAGAGGGGTCTGGGGGTCTGTCGCTTGGTAGGTGGCTGAGGAGGGTTATACTGAGGCTGTTTGGAGGTACAAACTGACAGCAGGGAAAGGTTGATGGACACAGAAGAGGGCATATGAAAGACAAATGGGCTGAAGTGCAAGTGAGGACTAATTAAAAAGGGGATCACCAGGAGACACGCATACGTTTCCATAGCTATGCTGATGACACACAGCTTTATATTGCTGCATCTCTTGATTACTCAGGGCCAGCAGATGCCCTTTTTAGCTATATTTTAGATTTTAAGTTAAGGATGGAGGATTTTTTACAGCTTAATCATGACAGAACTGAAGCCTTGGTTGTTGGTACTGAAGCTCAGAGAGACACTCAGTGCAAAACTGCAAGTAAGTACTGGCATTAAATCTCGGTCAAAAAGTAAAAAACCTAGAAGTTATCTTTAATTCAGATCTTAATTTTGAACCTCACATTACAAACATGACTAAGAATGCATTTTATACTCTCAAATGCATTGCAAGAGTGCAACTGTTTCTCTCTCAAACCAACACAAATACACTAATCCCTTAATTACCTGTTGTAATGCTCTACTTTTTGGCCACCCTAAAAATAATATAGCTCAATTACAATTACTTCAAAACCTCTTGACTAGGACCACACATTACGCCCATTTTGAAGTCTCTGCATTGTCTACCTGTTTGCCTCAGAACTTATTTTAAGATCCTTATATTGGCTTATAAAGCTCGTAATAGTCTTGGTGCTACCAATTCATTGGATTTGCTTCCAGCCTATGAAGCCCCTGGTATTCTGATAATGGCCTTTTAATTATCCCTGAAGTCAGAACAAAAACTCTGCAGTGAGGTGTCCTTTTATTAATATGGCCCACGTCACTGGAACAGCCTTCCTGAACACCTGAAGAGCTTATTTTTATATTTATGTGTTTAAATCTCTTTCTACTCTTGGTATCTATTTTCAATTTTCTGGATTACTGTCCTTTTAATAGTCTGCCCTGTATTTCTACCTCAATCATCTCATTTCTTTTAGTATTTTATCTTCACCTTTCATTTACATCTTTATCTACTGTTTGGCATTTATTTATTTATTACTTAATTAATTCATTGTAATTCTGCCTCTAGTGTTTCCTCATTGCAAATTACTGAGATTTATGATAGCGTTTACTCAGCTCCTGTTTTTATTGAGTGCTGGTATAATTGAGTGCCTTATTAATAACAAAGTCATGTATCACTTTGTGAGTGGGTAGGGCGCTATTGTTTTATTGTGTGAAGCACTTCGTGTTAGATTTTCTTCATATGAAAAGTGCTAAAAAAATAAAGTCTGATATCTTGATTGACTGACTACTATACTCAATTTCAGCTCTCTGGATTTATTCTGAGAGTAGCGTTGCATGATTTACAGTAAAAAAAAACCCATCCTTATTTCAGTTCAGTTCAGCCTTCATCTCTAAGTTCGAAGATCTTCAGATGACCAGCACACCTCCACCAGGTAAACTACTTATTTTACTTTGCCATGCTGTGTAATGGAAACTCACTCACAGCATGCCAGCTTGACTTGAGGCTTAGTGTGACCACTCCCAAAACAATGGAAGAAAGCCAAAATGTTGGTGGAGTTGAGCAATGAATGGTACAGATGACCATATAAAGAAATCTGTCGCGAGTTCAAACTGGCTCGGGCTGAAAAAAAAGCATGCAGAGCAACATGAAGCCGGTGCTTTTTGCTCACAGAAATTATTTCTACATATGTTTTCCTCATTATTTGACACTTTGATCATGTTTAATATGAACATCTGACATTGTGACATTATACACATGACTGAAAATAAGGAAAAGCGTCATAGGTTCCCTTTAAGACAAGAATCTTGAACAGGTTATTAGTTATTAAGCAGGAGTTCAAGAAATCTAGCCGAGCAACTCAAAGTGCAACAAGGGAACCCGATGAACTGACAGGAGACAGGAGCTTAAATACATCACAGCAATTAGGAGCAGCTGGGAGTAATAATGACACTGCAGGACAGCTGGGAGGAAAAGGCAATCACCGGAGACTCCTGGGCAATACCATGGTATTAAAAAAAACAACCCAAAACTCAAAACAAGCCTGCTATGCTGTATTCAACTCTTAATAACAATCTCAGCTAAGAACATTGCAACCAAGATATACTATGCTTACAAAGCACAGCACTGCTGCTCGTCAACCTCACAGAATGTTCTTGTACTAATAAGACATGTAACATCTGACACTGTGCACAGGTCACGCACAGCAAAAACATGATGATATTCGAATGAAGGCATGTCCAAGTGTGATATAGCAACCACCATTCATCCTTTTAGGAGGGCCATTGTGAATGCAATATCCTATCAAGGGTACATCCAGTGCTATGGTCCTATTGCTTTGACATTACTTATGTAATGTATGTGTATGTGTGTGTGTTGATGTACATGTTGTAGTTCACCCCTCTAATGCTTGGTCAATTGAAACAGGATACGCAGGTGTATCATGCCCTCTCTGCCCAGGGAAAGCACTATTCCTGGATCTGTAACAAACTTTATGTTTTCCGTGGGCAACATTAGCTTTCTAATGGCTATGTGTCAAACCGGCATGTTATGTCATAACCTCGAGCTGAACAGAACACATAATGTTCAGGATGTTTATAGCTTTCTTTCAGTCAGTGCTGGCTGTCCCTAACTAACACCGTGTTTGATATGATGGATTTAATGACCTGAATGATAGAGCTGTGCGAAAAATTGTGCACCCTAGTTTAGCAAGCCCAATCAAAGCGTGGAGGAGGTAAGGACAAATCTTGCTTGACAATCTGTTTTGTCTTTTCTGCTTAAGTTGGGAACAAAACTGAAGATTACATGTACAAAAATAGGAATGAGATAATAATGTCTGTAGAATATGCACATGCTTTTGGTTTTGGCAGTCAGAAGTGATTAGGGGTTATGTCACTTGTGGGATGTGTTTAATTACTCATATTGCACAAGAAGACAAATTTGCATGTTACATTACCTGAAACATTTTAAAAACAGAAATCAGAGAGAGACATCAAAAAGCAATTTGCATGGAAAGGTGAAGAAAATTGTTTAATGGAGACAACTGGAAAGCGAAGGACTGTGAGGTTTTCAGTGGCATTGATAGTACTGATTGACTGACTTCCACAAGTTAAAATCAAACATGTTCAACATTATTTTAATGGAAAAAGGCTGGCAGTGACTGGATCAGCTTTAAAAAATCCTTAAAGAATTGGAAAAGACAGGACGGGAAAGGACCCCGTGGAGTTCTCTTTGGTCGACATGATGTAATTAATCAACTTTTTTAGCAAGCAAGTCATCATTTAAAGTATTAATCACACATTCACTGGTTCCAGCTTCTCTATAATGTGAACATTTGCTACTCTTGGTTATATGAAGCGAGTCATTTGAAGACATAACACTGGGCTCTGGGAAATTGATTACGTCAATGATTGTGTTATTAATTGATTGACAGATTGATCAATATCGATAACATTTTAACATAACATTTTAGTCATTTAGCAGACGCTTTTATCCAAAGCGACTTACAAGGGAGAATTCATACACCGTTGGCACAGCAACGGGAGCAATTTTGGGGTTAAGTGTCTTGCCCAAGGACACATCGACACGTGGACTGGAGGAGCCGGGAATTGAACCGGCAATCTTCCAATTGGAGGATGACCGCTCTACCTCCTGAGCCACAGCCCGCCCGATAA
Source organism: Scomber scombrus (assembly GCF_963691925.1). Taxonomy (NCBI): domain Eukaryota; kingdom Metazoa; phylum Chordata; class Actinopteri; order Scombriformes; family Scombridae; genus Scomber; species Scomber scombrus. The sequence goes on along the minus strand of NC_084977.1, from coordinate 28,806,067 downwards.
CTATCAATTGCATTTGTTTAATATTTTTCCTCCTTTGTAAAACATTTGCTGACTGTTTTATTTTCTCCCCTGCCTTTTGCTAGTACATTGAGTCATTAATATTTCTGTAGCCCTCACAGTTTAGTAATCTATTTATTAACCTGTAATCTCAGAATAGAAATCTAAGCACACATATTGCAGTTTACCCCACCACATCAGCTTCAATAGTGATTTTCAAATCAGGAAATGATCATTATATTAATAAACACACTGACATACCACTTGTGTTTTCCTTAATCTTTCAGTTTGTTGTTAACGATTCTACGTCACATAACTTGTTGAAAATAAACATGTGACCTATTTGCCCTGATGGATGTGTGTGATTGAGTCTTTCACAGTGTATGTTTGATCTGAGGGGGAAGGTCACAAACAAGTATGTGACTCATTATGTGGTAAAGAGGCCTCACAACACAGAAATTAGATCCTTACATAAGATGAGTTTGCAGGAGGAAGAAGGACTGTCTGTGCAGACTGAAAAATAGAAACCATTAAAAAAACAGGGCGAGAATATCTTACATGATCATAGCTTTGATTTTCTTGATACTGGATGTGCATGACTCATGTGCGAGGGACCATTCTCACTAAAAATGAGAAAATATTCACTTACATTTGTGAGAGAGAAGGTGATCAAACGATTCAGACCACTGTTCAACCTCATCCGTTGACAGTCTGATGGAGAGAAAGCAAAGGAAAAGTGCCTGAGTAAGATGCTAACCAACCACTGTGCTTTCATGCATTTTTAACACCACATGTATTATTGAAAGGCAGCTGAGTTTAATGCATGATGTATCCTCTGCTCACAGTGGTTCTTCCGCTCAAGGCTGTAAAATAATTATAATATCTGGTTACATTTACAGAAGGATGACAGCAAGAGGCACAGGAAGAACAACAGCTGACCTTCGTTCACATTTGAATGCTCTCTATGTGTTGGAACATGGGGGGACACTATTTTTGAGATTAAAAGAATACATTAACATATTATAAACATCCAACTGGTTAGATCATATATTAAAAATGTGTTAAGCACATTTTTGTGAATGTAGAAGCTCAATAACTATGTGTCATAATTTACAAACCTTTGCTGCATGTTTTTCACATGTAGTTTACAGTCTGATTATGAGTTATTGTCTTGGGAGTTACATTATAATGGTTATACTGAAATATGAGAAATGGAAGTAATGAGTTTGCAAAAGTAACTTCCACATGTCTGATTTGGAAATGTTCAAATTAATAAGTCTAACAACTGACTAACCCTAACCTTCATTTTCACAATTGGTGGTGTTTAATATATCATACCATTGTGACATTAGGCTGCTAAAGATTAAAGCATTCAAAATTAATCTGATCACATTGGGAGAAATGGCATACATCTTAAACAAGTGCAACCTTGACCTCACAGAAGTGCAATCAAATCCTTCTAAAAATATTGCAAGATTTTCTTCCAGTTTGTTTTTTAAAACTAAAAAAGTTTTAAAAGATGTTGCAGCTTTGATGATCTCGTGTGGCATGGACACTATGGTTATTTTACACCACAGAGGCATTTTTAATTACTTAAAAATGAAATATGTACTCCCACAGAGGTAGACACAGGATTTTTTGTCAGACTCACTTCAGACACCTGGCTGTAGTTTCCTGAGCAGGAGGCAGGAACTCAGAGAAGTCGCTGTAGGAGTCAGATTTGTTGGAGAGACAGCCTAGTCTGGTCTTCATGGTGCTGATCCTGCCGAAGAAACAAAGGATAATTATTGTTTCTTTTGACTGGATATATGTCATTGAAGGGACATATGCAGATTTTGATTCATGTGTGTGGATAGATCAGATCAGATAGATTAGAAACACAGATTAATGAAGTGGAAGGAAAATATGTTATTATATTCTGAGTAAGGTTTCGACCAGCAGGTTGTCAGTTCAAAATCAACTGTAAGCTATGAAAGGACGTGGAAAGCACAAGAATAACTTTCCTTTCCTTAAATTAGCAAGTACTTAGCTGCATATGAGCGAGGTGCTCAACCCCAAACTGCTTCAAACCAAAATTTAAAACTGCCAAACTGGAAACTTGAAGCAATGCCCAGTAAGTCTCCCTAAATAATCAAAGGCGATAATTATTCTAAGTGCTTGTATTCATCAGTATTTTGAGTGAAATTCTAGAAAAACCATGTACACCTTCAAAATGCATTTTAATTGTAAGCTCTGTACCATCGAGCAGACTGCTGTCAGGTTTGAGCTGTTGCTAAGGTGGCTAATCGTATGTTTTGGCTTCGTGTAGTCAGGCTGGCCCTTTAATATGTTCAGAATATTTATAAGTTCTTCAATGTTGTTGGGAGACCTGCTGAATAAACTGATTGTAAGTAACAAGATGCAGAGAGATAAGGCCAACTGACTGGACAGGACTGGACTGGACAGGACATAGACAGGTGCAACTCCATTATGCAAAAAACTGATTCAGTGCGGCTCTGCCTCAGTTAGAAGGGAGCTTCAAACATATCTGATACCCAGCTTCACATCCCGATAAGGTTCCTTTTTCGACTGTGCTTTGCAGAGTTTGAGAGAACCCTTGTACACAATGTTGCATGACTGCACTGAGTTATATGTAGGCTGAGATGTGGAGGAGGCACTGTCTTTGATAATCTCCCTGGCATTATCCAGCTTGCATTAACTCACAGCATGCTGGAAACTTGGCGTTGTTGTCTAGTATGAAGAACAAGTATGTTATTTTTGTATATTTAGTGTTCAGCAAATGGCAACAGCAAATATGATCAAACTGAACAAATGGAATAATTAAAAAAAAAGTTAGCTTCACGTATTTTTATAGTTTTTAGATCACATAAAAAGAACTGAGCTTGCTGAAATGAACCAGAACTTTATCTTCCGCCACAGTCTGTCCCATCTTATTTGTACACTGCTGCTGTCATGTACTATTTGTCAGTGTTCTGCCTGCGGGACACATGAGTCACACCAGATGGGGCATGGTCGTAAAGATGCTCCATCAAAGGCCAAACATTTCTGTAAAAAGTAGGTCTATTTCATAGAAAAAACTAAACAAAAACATGGAAACCATTAGATAGACAGAAAACACTGGAAACATGTTGAATGTAAAGGGTGATGACAAAGGAGAACCAGCGTTATATGACAGGAAATAATGACATTATGTTTCCAAGTCTCCTTTGTGGTGTTATTTATGGTATCTTGTGAAGTTTTTGATAACCATAAGTGCAACATTTTTGAGACTGGGTCCCCATTTGGTCAGTACACTGTATCTGGCATGTGCAGATGCTGCAGTAACGTAGCAATGCAACAAAAAAGGCAAGAAAGGAAATGTCAGCAAAGGGAGCAAGAAAAATAATGTTTTTGAGGAAGGAGATGCATGCAATTCATATTTGTCTGTGCATTCTCGTCTCACAGGTAATCTGGGCCTGTAGACGCCCGTATGACAGATTCCAGTCCCGGACCTACTAGCTTCAATGTTGATTTTGAACGTGCTTCTCTCTCTCTCCTATTCTTCCTCGCTCTCCTCTCTACCCCAACCGGTCGAGGCAGATGGCCGCCCACTTTGAGCCTGGTTCTGCCTGAGGTTTCTTCCTGTTAAAAGGAATTTTTTTCTTGCCATTGTTGCTAAGTGCTTGCTCATGTGGGAATGTTGGGTCTCTTTAAAATTAAAACCTGAAGAGTACGGTTTAGAACCTGCTCTATGTGTAAAGTGCCTTGAGATGACTTTGTTGTGATTTGGCGCTATACAAATTAAGATTGATTGATTGATTGATTGATTGATTAACATATGTAATGTTTTTTAGAAAGTGAATGTTAACTTTGTTTGTTTATGAGAGGAAACAATAAAAAGCTAAACAAATTAAACAACTCCTTTACCTTTAAAATTTAATCATGGTTTCTTATCCTTTTATAAGAAAGCAGAAGGTATCTTACTGATTATAACTGTGAAATGTAAGGCATACACTCTGTGAATTAACAGTGAAATGCTAAAATGTAGTCCCATTCATAACAAACTTTCTGAAAAAGGCCACTAATCTCCTCCTCTAACCCTTTGAGAGATGCAAGAATGCAAACAAGATTATTTCCAAAACATTTACAACAATTTCTTTCTGAGAGCATCAAGTTCATTTATTCATCAAACTTCAAATAAGGTATCTCTTCATGTGTGGTCTGCCTCAATAAGAGATCCTTACAAAGTGGCAGCTTACTATGAATTGCTACATTTACATGATGCTCCTTTGCCTTGGTGACAGATCCGTTATGTGAACATCTCCAGACTAATCAAATGGACAATAACATGTTTATGTAAAACTAAAACTTTTATATATTCATTCAGCTTTATATCATACCTGCCATTAATAACCTTAAAAAGCCACTGTTCCATTGTTAGTATTTCTCTCTCTTGGATGGTATCTAGTAGTAGCAGAATTGGAGCAGTGGATTGTTTTGATGCTTGGAGCTTGAATTGGGAACATTGTATGAAATGTAAGCTTCATTAGCCAACTGAAAGACATTTGCTGGAATTAATTGGCTTCATCCACCACATGAATGTCAGGGCTCTTTAAAATTTCACTTCATGTCCTCCATCTACCGCTGACAGGTAGAGACAGCATGTGCATTTGTGTTTTCGATTGGAAAAAAAACCCATCAGATGTCTGATATTGTCTTCAAAGGAAAATTGGATGGTAATTTGCTTTGCCATTAAGAGTGACTATCATAGAGGTGGATATATTAGTTATTTCCAGAGAGAGCTACATGAGTTTACAAAACCATCAAGGAACCCTCCACTCTGTGCCTTGAGCAGTATTTGTTTGGGTTTTAGTGGAGAGCTGATTGTCTAAATGATATTTCAGAAGTTTTTCTACCACATCAAGAATAAAAACATCCAAGGCTTTGCGGCTTCTTTCAGCAGCACTGTAGATATGACGTGGTCTGCCCCAGAAACACCAACGTTATATATCACGTGTACTGGAGATGCTCTGGACTGGAAAGTCAATGTGCGTGTCATCTATGTGAGTCATAATCTCAAGGCACACTTCATTTGCTAATGTATAGCTGTATAGTGTATAGTGCAAAAATAATGGCCAGAGATATTTTGAGCGTAGTGGACTATATTTAGACCATGAAAGTTCAAGTTCTACGTCACATTTTTCCATAAAGTTGTGAAAGGTTAGAAGGGTTGTTTGGATGACTGTCTCACACAATGTAGAAAGTAATATAATGCTAACAACACTAAAGGCTCCAAGGCTAATACAGGACCTAGTTCTTAAAGCCTGCAAGGGAGGCAACACATGTAAACTTCATGATGCGTCTAAAGAACATGTGATGGAATCAGGGAGTTTTTTCTTTAAATAGCCTGCATGTGTTTAGAAGGGAAAACAATGTAAAATGTTCACACCTAACATATCAACAACAAAATAACATTTCCTTACAATTTCCAGCAACTGAGCATGACTAACCTTTTTATGGTTATGTTTGAGAGACTCAAAGCACTTGTTTGTTGTCTTAAATATTGTAAATATTGTAAAAGTCAATACTTACGTTTTCAAAATTCAACAAGTCCTCCAAACGGAACGACCACACATTGTTTGACCATGCACCCCAGAACCAACCGTAGGAGCATTTTCTAATATGTCTCCTCTATTGTCAGTAATCAGCAGGACAATATCATTTGTTTGTGCTTTTCAAAACCATAACAAATCACTATTAAAAAATGATTGGGTTTTATAATGTGACAATACTGTGGTTCAGGTTTAGGCATAAAAACCATTTGGAGTGTCAGGGAAAGATCAGGTTAAAAGGGTTAAAATGATCATTTCTACCGTTGCCATTATAACACTCGCTTTAAAAAAAACACTGCCATGACTCTCAATTGGAAACGTGACACTCACGTTGGGATGTTGGAAGCAAACTGTGGTCTCCCGCAGCATCATGTATGTAGGTCACCTGCACTGCACTTCTTCTCCAGATCATAATTATAACAGCCACGAGGCTGCACCTTTCACTCAAATAGGTCAAACAGGTAACTATAGGTCATTTTTGCTGTCTTACTTTATTAACTATTCTGTCGTTTTTATATATTATGACCAATTCACATCTTTCCTTGACCCTAAGGAAAGTGCTTTTGAAGCCTGAATCTAGCTGTGCTCAATTGTCAAAGTCCTTTAATTTCTATGCATGCCATAACACTTCTACCATCCCTCTATTTCGTGTGGCATAAGGCCAAGGTCTGCTTCATGGACTGGAAAAAAAATGTTGCCACTGAACATAAGCCAGACAGCTCAGACAGTCACGTTTCATCCAAAATGTATCTAGCAAAGCCATTTAATAGTGTAGAGACCTCATTTTCAGTTGACACGGTTTCTTGATGTGGATGAAAGTGATGGACAGATAGATGTGTACACAGAATATACTGATATTGTTATTGTATTAATCAGTATTTCTATTGCAATCCATCCATCACTAAATTTTAATTATATTGTATTTTGAGTTTGTTGATAACTACATCTTAGTGAAATTCCATCAGTGCCCTTTAAGCTCTTCTTCCTTTGAGACTGCACAACTATGTAGGCAGCCCCATTCATGGATTGTATAAGCATAGCTAGCACATGAATAAAACAACAGATTTCACACAGATTGTGAGTGCATTAGTATATTCCTGTCACACTGCAATTAGTGTTTGAGTTCAATCTAAACAAATCTGGGCCTGAATTCATTTTGGCAGCAATATGCAAATTCAGATACTGAAACTTGGCACATAAAACAGAAGCTTTAATCCACAAATTTTAGAAGTGGAAACCAGCCTTCAACAATTTCTTATGGTTGAATTTGTATGTGTGTCAGCATGCGCCTCTTACAGCGAGCAAAGGTCAACATGTGAAGTTGATGAGGAGAGACACCACCATATTGATAAATCTGGTGCGTGCCAAACTGTCAATAACATGTGAACAGACCTCTCTCTCCTTCTGTTATGCCCCCTCTCCCTTCCTCCCCTCCTCTGTTTTGACAAATCTGAATCTCTCTGGCTGTTGTGTCTGCAGCATGGTGCAGACACGTGCCACTGCTGAGCTATTTATAAAAAATCCCTCCCAAATCCATGTAGTCAGGAGGAAGCAGTGCATGTTCTATTCAGCCATGCAGCAAGCCCAACTCCTGGAGGAACAAGTCTAAAAACAGCAACAGAGCTCTAATGTCTCAGATATACATGAATCTAAAAGTACAGGCAACATCCGCTTGATCTCTTGTATCTGTGATGCCCGTTGGGTGCTGGTGGTTTAAGAAGTAAAAATCTGGATCATAGAAGTTAAGCGTATGTGTGTGTGTGTGTGTGTGTGTGTGTGTGTGTGTGTGTGTGTGTGTGTGCGTGCATGTGTGTGTGAACATCTTCTTTGATGTTACCTAACTTGGTGCAATGCAGGTTTTCAGATTTCCCTCCATGTCCTAATTTCCAGATGCTGACAGGAGACACCTTACAGTTCTATAGCTGCATGTAGTAATAGTTGCTGCAAAGTGATTATGAAACAGACTTTGCATGATAATGAATAGATTAGATTGATGCACACACAGCCAATTCAAATGAATATGCTCATCAGAGTCTACTGAATATACATTCAAAGTACTCAGATTTTAATTTAATCATTTATGTCTATTTCCACAGTTAGTTATATAATTTCATTCATTGAATTTTCTTGGAATTGTTTGGTCTGGGCAGTATTGTGCTATATACAGTGATTACATATGCATGGAAGACTAGCTGCACGTATTTGCAGTGAAGTTGACGTCACTGCAGGCAAAAAGATAGAGACCAAGTATGTGTCAGGCCATCTCTCTCTCTAACGTACAAGTACAGGTCACTTCCCTGCTTTCATTCCTTGCTGAGCAGAAGTAAAAATAGCAACTGTCAAGTCAGATATTTGGACATTTTGTGGTGAGTTCATTTATAGCAGATCACACTTTTGGTCCTAAAACTGCCAAAATTTCCCAACATACATCATGCTGCTTTTAAATAATGCTGCTTGTTGTTCCATATCGTGCAAATAATAACATATACATAAGTTGAAAATGACCAAATTTAGTTTTAGTGATAATTTGAATTGTGAATGTGTAAAAGAATACTACAATGACTTCTGCTACTTCTACTACTAACACTAACTAACAAAATTATAATAATAAAAGCAGAAAAACATACATGATTTGTATTAAATGGACATAACACAGACCACTCCTTTAATACTGAGGATTTTGCTGGGTTGGTCGGCTAGCATTGATTAATGTTTAAAGGAATAGTTCAACAATTACATGCTTATTTTAATATCGCAGCGTGTGCCTTCACAGATCCAGACAGTAACTGAGTCTCAATGATCCACAATTAATATTAATCCATGAACCTGTTAATTAATTCACTCACTCCTACTGTCAGTCTATCTACCCCCTCCAGTTTATCACACAATAGAGGGTAATGTGCTGGTCTTATCTCTGCAGAACCACTGAGTGTTGCATAGTGCTTCATTTTCATGAGATTATTGTGCAGACTTTTTCCTTTTTTAATTAAAAAAAGCAAAGTAGTTTGAGAAGTGTACAGTATTTGCAGAAGTAAACATGCAAGGGACAAACTGATCTATAAAACAGGCAACACATATTGTGCATCTTCCAGTATGATTGAATGGGTCAGTGCAACAGTCAATAAAAGGAAAACCTTCAAATTGAAGGATTAACTACTATTTTGTGTCTGTAACACAACAGCGAGTGGCATAAACAAAGTAGAAAATAATGTAAAGTGTCAAAAGATGATTACTTCTGATGTTCTGTTTCTTCTGCACTGTGACTCAGATAACAAATGATCCAGGGTGACAGAGCGGCAACTCAGTCTTGGCAAGTCCAAGCATGTCCCTTTCCTCTCTGCAGCCAAGTTGTCAGATTTGGGATTTGAGTCATAAGAGCACAACTGCGCTATGGCACTTGTGTGTTTGCATATGTGTATTTGTGTGTGTGTGTGTGTGTGTGTGTATCCTGCCCTCAGAGCGGAAGCCTGACAGCCCACAGAAGTATGTGTCAGACCAGCTGATGTGTTGCCACCATTAGCAGCAGCAGAAGGATGAACCGTAGCAGATTTTGGGTTTATTTCTGTCCCAACAGCCCTCTTTTTTTTGCTTGGCTGGCTTAGGTAGGTTTTAGGATGGGACTGTCCACATCCAACTCATCCCTGAGGAGCTGCACTATGCAGTCATGATCCAAAAAAGCTTGCAGCTACAAACACCTCCTTGCTTCACTCTAACTTCCCCTTGTACTCACGTCTATTTTTAGAAAAGTAAGACACACAAACAACATGAAAAGCAAAAAATAGTACAAAGTAATAAAAATCTTGGGTTGTTTTAAACATACTTTAAGCAGGATTTAATCTTCCCATGTGTAGTTTTCCAGTGCCAGAGGACACCGGTCATTGCTGTTTACAGTAAACAACATCCTGTTTTGTCAAGGACAGCTAAAAAAAAAAGCTTCCGGGAAATCTACAGTGTGTGAAAAAAATATGAGAAAATGCAAAAGACCTTGAGGCGGATGAATGTATGCACACAAAAATCATGCATGCACCATTTCCTCACACAAATAGATACTCATAAAAGAAGAATGTGAGTCAGAAATGGCACACTTCATCCATAATTCAGAGCGGGTGTGCTTTAATAGAGCAAGCTGTGGGTATGATGAGGTGAAGATGAAAATAAAGTGAGAGACAGAAATAAAATAAAATACTGTTTCACTGAATGTGTAATTTGTTTACATTGGAAGCATAATTGCATGTATTTGTGTGAATGCTCTTTTCATTGTATCCTCTGTTGTAAAGCAGCAGTTTTTAAAGTCTGTTTTGATAATGGTGCCACACACTAACTAATTAATTTCTCTCTGTTTAATCATCATGTACATGTGATGAATTATTCCTACAGATGAGATGTAGGCACAACTATGTGTAACAGCTGCTGCTGATTCTCACCCAAGTGGCATAATCAGTAAAATTGCACTTCTTCTTTGTTGATCCTTTTATTGACAGGTTTATTAAGTGGCGGAGCAGGTAGAAATATGCAAATAGATTATTAAGAGCATGTCTACAGCATTTATGACTAATAACTTTGGGGGTGGAAATGAAGCTCATGCATGTGCAGATTCAGATTTATAAAACAGAACCATGCATACAAACAGCTTTTTAAGCCTGATGAACAGAGTGCATGTGCACATTTCTGTCTTTGTGCATTTCATTGTGAATCTACTCAGATTTGTATGCATCTGGCTCCTGATGAATTTAAATAAAAGTGGGAATAGTTTGAAATGTTTGAGTCATGATGTATTTTCAGAAAGTGATTTACATATTTTTCCATTGTTGATTTTTTTGTAATAATCAAAATAGCTATAATCATAGAAATTAGATATAATTTAATAAAAACTGGAAAGTGGTGGTGAGCTTTGTAACTGTGAGGGGTTCCTAATAATTTGTCTGCACTAATTGACAAACTTTGCACACTAGAAAACCTTCAGTCTGAGTAATGGACTAAAAAGTTTGGACAAGTGAGTCATGTTTCTTCCTATGAATCATATTCCATATTTCCACGGTCCCTCGGTCCTCCGAGGCCTCCTGTGATGACACCTGAGCTCACTGCTCACTTCAACAGTCTGATAGGTCAGCCTGGGATAAAGCTACCCAGGAGCTCAGCATATAACACCCTGATACTATTTTCATCTACTTTCTCCTCAGAAAGGTACACTCATGTACGGTTAGATTAATGTCACTTCCCCCGCGATGCAGGCCTTACTCTATATATTTACTTTGTATCAGCTTAATCTGTTCCCAGTTCACGAGCTTCAGCAGCTTATAATTTAATCTCCAAAATAATAGAAATGCACTTTTCAAGCCTTGCAGGGACATGGTACATTATCTGTCTGTTTGGAAACCTAAAAAAAATGTTTTCCCATCTGCTCAACAAATACTACTATGTCCATAATTTCATCCTCTTGTCACTGAGGTATACTGATGTTCATTTGGATTAATGTTACTCTCCTGTCAGCAGGTGTTGTGTTGCTGCCTGTTTGTATTTCAGAATTGAACTGACACACATCTATTGTGAAAGCTTTTGTAAAAATTGGGACTTGTTCTTACTCCAGTGAATGAAAATAATAAATAAATAGCTACTGCACGTGACAGCCAGGTTGAAAGAGAGAGCTAGCTTCTACATATTCATGCTCACATGGCGCTGAAACCTGAGCATGCATCAGGTGAAACACAGCATAATGCAGCATGGACCTTTTTGATATTTCACACAGAAGTGAAATGAAAACTACTGAAAATATAATTACTGATTGTGACTGAAATAAATGAAAGCCTGACAAGATTAAAATGATATGTAATTTGTTTTAGCATATAAATACATGTATTAAAGGCTCCATTTTGTTAGTTTGGATTGCTTGTTTCTGTTGTAAAGCCTCTTTTCATATGTAAGCAGCTGGTTTTGTATGCATGTGGGTTCGCTGTTAAAAACATTCATTGTAAGCAAACTTGAGATGCATGATTAATCATCCTTGATAAACAAATTACTCTACTAACAGAGATTAATTAAGGGTTTGCTCATTAACAATTGCCACTGAAGTGTGCATGAATGTGATACGCTAAACCAAGCTATGTTATTATATGGTGTTTTCTAATTGCATGTTTTTATTGCAGGACTATCAGTCAAAACCGATGCCTGATAAACTAGATTCAGCTCTAAATTGTGGTTAGCGTTGCACAGGACACAGTCATATCTTTAAGCCTGGCTACTTTGGAGCCATGCAGCTTTTTAAATTGGAAAGTAATCAGTAATTTATTTAGTTTGAAACTAATTCAATGTAGTGTCACTTGTAAAAGCATCACTGGCCAACTGGTGAGCATATTAGCCACTGGGCATATCAGGCATGATATCGATTGCATACCCTAATATTTAGTGAGGCACTAATTGGTTGTTTTGGCCACTTGGAGGTATATCATGGCTTTATAAGTCCATCTAAATATCAATATATTTTAGGACTAATTAATTTTACATATTTTCCAGTGTAACATTATGATGATCAACAGTCAGGTAAAGTCTGAGTGCAGGGAAGTTTAGTTGCAGTTGTAGCTGTGCAAGCAGTTAATTAATGATTACAAGGGGGAAAGAAATCTCTGTTTGAAGTTACAATTAGGCAAGAAGTCTCCTGCAAGTTTAATCTTAGAGCTAAACCAAAGAAAAGGTTAAACACCTTTTAGGTTAGTTTTGCTAGTTGATCCAAAAAGGGATGAGACGACCTAATGCGAGACGATGAGAGTGAGCATCAGACACACAACATGCTCTGTGTGATGCAGGATGTCAAGCACCTCCTCTGGGGGAAATGCCATGTTTTTAGGGAGTCCCATAGAGACTGACTGTTTAGAACTATGACTAACATTACACACACATTACACTCATTTGATCTATTGCAATCCCCAACCCTCACGCTTAGATAAAGATACTGATAAGTGCTGCTTTAACTCTCTGGTTGGTAAGCTAAATTAAACCCAACCGACAGCAAAATGTTTCAGTTCAGTGCAGAGCAGCGGTATAATTACAAACCCAAACACAGCTGAACAGCTACTGTCACAACAGTGCACGAGTCTGTACGTCCTGTATCGTATAAATCACCTGTGACCCATCTTTACTTTCAACATAGATAATTCTCAAAACTGACTCCAATTTCAAAGCTCTGACTGCTCTCACTCACTGTAGGCATATACAAAGGGCAAACGAGGCACCCCAATCTTTGGCGAAGTATTTGACTCACAGCTATGTCAGATTACACTCAAGTAAATCTGCCTGTCACTGGCTGGACGGGGCTATTAAAAGCACATGTGTGCCAGGGGTGTTCAGGATGATAAGGGCACGCCACTGACTTGCATTAGCTTCTGGAGAACATTTTGCTTGGTGATAAAATTAGAGCTTGTCATCCACTGTAGGCTATATCCAAACTTGATGGGATGTGACTGGACTGAATGGGCTTTTGTATGGTCCCACTGAATTTCTTGTTTGGGGTATTGTCAGAATAAGGACAGTCAGAGTTCATCACTTACAATTTCTTAGAATTGTATAACCACCAGCTTTACTGGTTTAGGGGGAATCCCAAATTTCTGCAAATCTTAAATCTTGATGCTAAAGTTTAAGCCTGGAAGTCACGTATCAGTCCTGACTGAAGAAAAAAGCAAAATGGCTGTCGTATGTTTGTAAACACTGACTATTTGCAGTATATTAGCACATCCAAATATCAACCTCACCACTTTGTGTAATGAACCCTGTAAAGCAGGTGTACTCTAGTGGTTTTTTAATCTAGGGCTGTAAATCAGGACGCCTTGGCACCTTGTTCCTTTTAGCTTTAGCTGCTCAATGCTACTGACTGAGCACATGTCTCTTATCGCTCATCCTGCCTTTAACCATTTATATAATCAGTTTGTTCCAGGGATTATTTTGCATTGCAGAAAGCAGCTCCACGCATAGACGCCCATAAAAGCATTTCTCTTCAGTAAGAGATTTGCAACTGTGTTGGCATGTAGCACACACTGACTGGTACTGTAGAGCTACAGAGGGGCCGTTGCTCACTTGTGTAAATACTGCTACTCATAGTTCCAGTAAATCTACAATCAATTATCTGTAAAAACAATTCATCACAGAATTTGCCTTTTGTTTTAATCAAAGCCTTAATACAACTTTTATGAATACAATTTTGCTTATGTTTTGCCTTATATTGGTTCACTGAAAATTTCTATTGAAACATTTTAGCAGTGATGTGTTACCGTAATCTCTGCTCTGGATACTTGTCAAGACTTTTCATTAGATATACTCTCTGGAGAGGCCGCATTCAGCTTTATCGTTAAAGAAACTTCCTAGAAAACTTGAGATCTGCTCCAACTCTTAGTCCTTTTAAATCAATGGTTAATATTTGCTGCTGCCTCTTAGTCCCCTTTTAATCACAAATCTGTTTTTCTCCTTTTTCCAACAGGTGGATGTTTGAGCTTCACTGTGCAGAATGATGTGAGTTGGACACCAGAAAGTTGTTTTAACATTCATATGCTGAAAGTGGATTTGGAAGCCAAATCTGCTCCTATATTCAACTAATACTAGTGTGATGTAGGAACTTGAAGCTTCTAGTGCACAAACACTGATAATGGACTTTACAATGAAATAGGAGAGATCTTATGTGCAGATTCAACTAAAAATGTATTTCCATAAAACCTTTTTATTCTGAAAGGCGTTATTGTCTTTTGAATGTTATATATTATGTTTTAGTGCTGAGACTTACTGCAAATGAAAAGTGCAGTGAAAGTTAAATATCTTATAATTATTGTTATTATTATTATTGGATTATGGAATTTTTAATGAGGCAGGAGGAGTAGATATAATTTTAACCAATAGTAACAAATCCGCCTACTGGCATCTAAAGCTCTTTAGCTCACTAATGAACACTTTACGAGCTATTACATGTTCATTTGTGAGCTTTAGAGGTTCTAATGGCCAGATTTTGCCACCTTTGGATAGAGCCAGGCTAACTGTTTCCTCCTGATTAAAGCCTTTGTGCCAAACTAAGCTTAACTGCTGCTGAAGCGTCATATCTACTGTACTGACACAAGTTAGAGAAACATCATGGTCATGGAGAAATATATTTTTTAAAAGTCACCACATTTTGTTTTCAAACCTTAGCAACATGTGGTACAGTTGCTGGTGTCTTGTGTGATAACTTGTAGGAAGACCTGGAAAAATACAGCCAAAACTATCTGCATGGCTACACACCAGAGGTAAGTGAGAGAAAAGGTCATTAAATTGGGTGAACTGACCCGTTATCATGGACAATAACACATGACAATGGGGGCAAATGTGAGTAGAACAGGTCAAGACTGAAATATCTGGATCTTATGGAAGGATTTGGATAAACCTCAACCTGAGGTGACACTTGTGTGGGCTTCAAAGCCCCTCTCCATCTTTGATAGCTCTGATGAGTGACATTTACTGGACTGAAAAGCCCTCACAGTCACAGCTATCAGCATCAAGGAAAAGGAGAGGTTGGAGTGAGGGAGGGACAGAGAGGTGGGTGTGAACAGACTTTCAATAGTGCATACAGGAAATGGTACTGAAAGCATGCGTGAATAAGCAATCGCTTTGGACATGGAGCCAGACAATGTGCACAAAGACTCCCATATAATCATAGGAAAACACTCTTGAATGAAGCTTATATTCCTGTCCTGCAATTGTTCAATTCTTGTTACATAATAAACACAATATTAGCCAAACAGACGTCAAATCATTTCAACAGTGTTTCACCTGATTAAGCAATAAGCCCCCATTCAAAAGCTGCAGATAATAATCAGTCCTGTGAACCATTAAGAATGACAAAGACCCACATTATTCCTGGAGCTCTGTGTCCACAGCAATATTACATAACACTCTGTCATCACGGTAATGAATATGGATCCTTTACCTTGTGTCCGGTGTGTGTAAGAGCAGCTGGACTTTTTCTCCACTTCTTTTTTTTTTTTTCACTGCCTATCCCCAACGTGCGTTTTGGCAGAATGCAGCCTCCGTCTAGCCAATGCCGGTGTGTATTTGTATTAATCTGTAAAGCTTAGGACTGAAGATATCTAGTGTTTCTGATGCCAGTGAGTGGGAGCTACACGCGGCATGCTCATTGGTGTGAAATCGTGGAGAGAGGAGAGAGAGAAACAGAGATGTGGGTAGAGAGGGAGAGGCAGAGGGGGTGGAATCAGAGAGAGAGAGAGACGCAGGGGGAAGACAGCTTTGTTTGCACAGGGAAATCTCCAAGGACAACCCGAGCACATCTGTGAGGCGGTGAAGTGCTGCTCAGTGTGTTGTGGTTGAAGCGAAAGAAAACGTAAATGTTTCTTGCAGGAGGCGAGATGGGGGTGGATGGAATCAGGATGCATTTGAAGGTCGAAGATTTCAGTTTCAAAAACCTCAAACATGAAACCAAGAGGGGCATTTACTTGCTTACTGTTGAAACTAATGACATCCAATTATTACATCTTTTAACAATTGTGTTAATGACAAAAGTCATCTCATATGCCAAATTGGTTACAGCTTCTCAAAGCTATTTGAAGAGGTTTACGTGGGCTCTTAAAGCATGTAGTGGCCATTTTTCACCATTTTCTAACAATTTAGAGACACATTTTTCCATTATTCGGCAATGAAAAAATAAGTAAATTGTGACAATAATAATGTTTACAACATCTACATATGTAAATAATATCATGTTTTTCACTCCAGATTCACAGACCACTAGTTATTTTTTTTTTTTACATTTACACTTTTCTGCAAACTCCAAAGCATCAACATGTACTTAAGCAGAGTATCATACTGCACATCAGTAGTGAGTTGCATATAAAGCTGCACACAGAAATACAAGCTTAATGCCATCGATACAGACAATAGCATAAATATTGTGTAGTGTAGTGCAGAATCTGTGCACAGAAAGATGTTATGCAACCAAGCATTTACATTAGGCTCATGCATATTGGTACACAGTAGGTAACATGTGAAACATTTATGTCCTACCTGAAACAAACACATTGTCTCATAGTATCTCTCATCCGTTTTGCTGTAAGCACGATAGTAAATATTGCATATGCACAAAGATGCACGAAGATGAGGAATTGCAATTGCACCTTTGTTTTTTTGTATCCAAAAGCATACGAAAGTCTGCATGTGATAATAAGCATTACAGCATATAGGAGGGAGATTGAACACTTATTTTATTACAATCTGCAGAGGAAGATATGATCTGCAAGGAGCTGAGAGTGTGGAGGAGGCAGCCTGGCAGAGGACAGATAATTCTTGCCACTGAATAGACAACCAAGTGTTACATAAAACACACACACACACACACACACACACACACACACACACACACACACACACACACACACACACACACTCACACACACTCACACACACAAGCAAAAGTCTCCAAAACTGACTGAAATGCAATGAAAAAACTTTTCACTTTTAGTCTTTTAATCATGTTCATATTGAAGTGGAGAATGCACCCTGACCAACATCATTAGATACCTTTACCATATTTATCCAAAAGCTTATTTTATCTTAATCCATCCAGAGCGATGCACTGTGTAGAGCGTGCACCCGTAAAACAATACTGTCAAATCAAATCATCCATACAACCAAAATTTCATTTCAATATTTAACCTTACTGTAGGTACTGTACAAATTACAATCTTGATTAACTTAATTTGAACTAATCTTGCTCATTCATGGTGTGTATTGTACATTGCTGTATCATTGTCCACATTATGAATGTGCAGAGAGGCCAGTATTTGAATCTGTATTGACTGAGGCAGCAACATTAATATATTTATCATGTATTGTATTTGACTAAAAGTGGCATAAATACGTTTTTGTGTTTATTGCACATCTAATTTTAGGATATTAAAGTGTTAATGGTTTTCATTAACCCAGCAATAAACATGTAACCATACACATCATTGAAAAGAAAATGGCTTTAAAACTAACATGCAGTTCCTAATCCATACTCAAGCCAATAAACTGAACTCTAAACCCATAAATGCCTATGTGAACATTGTTTATATATGCATTGCATATGTTAAAATTTACATAACATTCAACACATTACACACAGACACGCACACACACACAATGTTAGTGTTTTGAAAAGAGGACAGCTATGAGGATACAATCACTATCAGCCGTTAAAACTCAAAAACAGGTGCAAGCTAACCCACATTGCGGTGAGCTAGAATTAGGGAAATAGCAGAACAAAACATAATGTGCTCTCCACTCCTGTTCTCACAACAGAGAAAACAGCGTTAGCTCACACCAGGAATGTCACACTGAGCTTGTGAAGGAAAAACAAGTTGAAATCACCAACATATCTCTGGGCCCAGCTGCCAACATGTCAAGACAAACTGTTGAGTCAGCAACAAGCTAAACTTAATGTTAGCAGGCATTAGCTCTAGACAGCTGCATAGTCAGGTGAAATGCACATATATAACATTTTAATTTAACCAAACTGACACAAAATACTTTCAAACACCAACACCTTTGCAATTTTTTAGGAAGATTTACCTTAGGGTGGACTTAGTTAGAGACTTCCTTGTAATCGGATAATATCCCGTATTTAAATTTTTTTTGTTTATTATATACAGATTAGCAGCAAGACAGACACGCGCGCACACACACACACCCTCCGTTCAATGTCACGTCAGCACAAGCTGGCGGAGCACACACACCCTCTACACCCATATGAGTTAAACAAGCTGTTTGACGATTCTTTTCTTCCCAAAAACAAAACAAAAATTAAATATTTGCACAAAATATTTGTGAAAAAACAGTATTTGTGCTTTGCTTAATACCATGTTTGGATTTGGTTTTACCCTGTAAACCACATCACAGTCCGTTTTATTATTTCAACTGGAGTAGTTACACATGCACAATAAATAGTTTTGAAGATATATACATATATATTTAAGTTAAGGAAGAAAATTATCTTCAGGAAAGGTAATAATGTCACCTTTCCTGGGGGAGAATTACCCTCAGGAAAGGTGTGAGGGGAGGGGATACATGAGGCCATGAGCATGTCATATCAAGCATAATTATAAAGACCCGTGGTCCAGAGTGTGACCGTAACTCTGTCTCCAACATGTGTGACATCAATGCAGAATAATTAGCAGGTGAAAAAAATACCTTCCACAATACAGTATATACAGTACATAGCACACCCTCAACCTACCACATATGGAAAAGTATCTGTGTAATTTGATCTTTTTTTTCAAGCGGAAGAATAACATCCAGAAAAATGTAATTATTAGAAAGGTAATTACATGGCAGATTAGATTACACATACATGTCATTTTAGCAAAATAAAAGCAACACACACACACACACACACACACACACACACACACACACACACACAAACACACAGAACAACCATGCACACACTTCTGGTCAGGAGTATCTCAGCTGTAAGGCACGTGCTCTTAATTGAGCCTCTTTTTCTAGCTGCACCTGGCAATTATGACAAATGGACCTAGTGAATCACCTAATATGCGGTGTAAAAAAAACCCACACACACACTCACACAAAGCAAAGCAAAGTCGTTGATGGTGAACCTTCACAACAGAGAAAGAAACTGCTTGCCCATGAACTCTTGAAATTACAATCTGTAAAGTTCTTTTTTTTCTCTCTCTCTCTCTCTCTGCAAATGTCATCCAGCTGTGGCAAACAATATCGCAGTGAGCAGGAACTCAAACTATTCGTAATTCAAAGCCTATTTCAAATGTGAGGACGCAGAGCACAAAGGAAGAGTGATGAGAAATGTTTCGCCCACATAGTTGTCTTGGGATGTGTGACCTTCATCATGCTGCAGCTCCAGAGTGGTTTGTATAGTATCATAGATTTCCTAGTCACACACCGTTTTTTTTTTTTTCTCTCTCTCTGTCTCTTAGGGTGACTAATCGTGAATCTTCTCCCGGAAGTCGTGCAAGTTCTTACTGAAGTAATTCGTCTTTCACACTGTCTGACATGCACAGCTCTGCTGCAGACTATAAACAATTTAAACATTACTTGATAAGATCTGCAGATTGGATATATTGTGCATGGGGACACATTTTAAATGTTTCTTGCTTCCTGTTGCAACTCCTCCATCTGAATTTGATGATACTCTTTACCTCATTGTAGTGAATAGTTAAAGTCTTTAATTCACTGTTTTGTTTTGCTTTTTTTTTTCCTCCATCGCTAGTAGGCCTGGTACAATATACTTATTTCCCATTACTTATACCTGGGTGCAGATGTAATTCATAATCAGTTGGATGAATAGAATAGGGGGCTCTTGGTCTTGCTCTTCAGTCTCTTGCTCCAGTATACACTGAAATACAATATGACACATCACTCTCATTTTTATTTCCAAAAGTTAACTGCATTAATTAATGAATTAATGTATGAGCATCTCACTGCCCCCTGCCTGTGTGAGAATAACAAACTAAGGGTGGAGCACTTCCCTGTGTTGTTATTAATGTCATATCTCCAGCAGTGGAGGCACAGGGTTGTTGAGGTGAAACACACGGAGCACTGAGTTATTTACTTTACCTCAGAGTTGGTTTAATACTGCAGTGTTTTTATTAGCCGGTCTTGTTTGTCACTGCTGGAGTTCACTGCTCCGCTCCACTAATGTTGGCCTCTGAGATACAGCGTAGAAAGTACACAGTATTCTTCACGTTTGTCTCGCAAAGATAATTATTTAGTTATTAAATCAAAACATGCTTGCAACCGCTGATGTTTTTGCTGATGCAGGCTATAGACTGTCTGAGTGATGCACTGCCATAGTAGTTGAGTTCTGCCTTTTTCATTCTGCTAACATCACATCATTTTTAATAAAGGCGGCAGGCAATAATACAAAAGCCAATAAATACAAAAAAAAAAGCTTTTGAGTTAGATATTCAGGTAAAACTCTGCACCAAGAAGTTGACATTTTTGGTATTTCATTTCCAAATATTGCAATTTTTGTGTTTTCAGATCATATTCCCCTCTAATACATTTCATAATATTCAAGTACAGTAAGGTATCCATTTTGCCAAAATGGTTTTATGCCTGCAAACCAGAATTTGTGGTGAAATGACAAATGAACAACACATTTATTGAAAAATTCAATTCTAAAATATTTTCGTGGTCCCTTTTACTTGTAATGGTTTCATGAGTTTTTATGCTGTCTTAACTCCTGAAAGGAGAGATGTATCTCAGGGGTACAGAGAGAGGTTGTCTGAAACAACTATTTTTATATCATGAGTGTTGTTAATTAACATCATACTGTGTCACATTCATCCGAAAGGCTTCTTTTCATTTGCAGTCCCTAGGGAAGCTGGAGTGGTGTATGAAAAGAAACAGTTATTTTGTTGTTCCTATTGATATGAATGTATAGGCTACCTTAAAACGAAAGCCTATTGTGTTTATTAATGCTTGGACCACTCACAAATGTTCTGAGTGAGAGGTTATTAAGTTTTAGGTAAATGACATCCAAAAATAATATGTTCCTACTTTTGTCTATTGACTTTCTCAGAACACTGTGTGGTTGATTTATTGGATGCTAATTTTGGTGACAAATCCCTTACATCTATCTTCCATTATCTCCCATTCATTATTACAGCTTATATAACGAAGAGAGCCGTAATAGCTCAAAGGAGGAGGCTTAAAGAACTGCTAAAATAGGTTCATAAATGTAATAATACTCTTGGTACACCTGTACACTCCAAAAATATTGCCCCCAAGTCTAAATATAATTCACTGTGTTAGTCATCGCTGTTCTGTCTGTCTCCATGATTATCTCAGCCATCAGATTTAATTTCATGGCTTCTATGTTAATCTTTCTCCCGTTTATTCACGCTGTTCTTTTGGACAAATAGTTTTCATTTGAACCCTTGGAGAACACCAAATTATTTTATCTCACTTAATGAGTCACACATTTATAAAGTGTTATCTGAAATGATGAACATTGCTTATTATTTTTGGATATAGAATATCGAATTTGCATGGACTGGTGAACGAATGCACTCAGATATAAAATCAGATTAACAGTTATGTGATGTGATAGAAAAGCCAACTCTTTTAAATCATTAAAAAGAGGTAGATTGGAACAAATTATTAATTTAACAGGTTAAGGGCAACCCTGTGTTCTGTTACCAGGGCAGTGGCTGACTCATAAAGTTTCATTAAAAAAACACTTGTCATCATTTACTGTAATTCGTCCAAGTTTATTCCAGAGAGCACTGAGCCTCCACCGATCGCATGACACACTTCTTATCATTAAAGTTGGTGAAGTCTACTCTATCACAGTTTAAGGACATCATTAAAGTGTGAGGGATTTAATAATATCCTTCAAATTTAATTCAGCCTCCACCAACCCACGTTGTTGGAGAGGATGAAAATGAACAGACTTAAACTCAAACAAATTCATAGCAAATATCCGTCGTCAGTTTTTGCCAACTGACATCCAAACAAACACACACAAAGACAAAAGTAGCACGAGTTTCTGAAAACCACTCATTAGCTAGTGAGCTAGCTGATAGCATGCTACAGTAGCTTGCTTGTTAGCAAGTTAAAATGTTAGATTTTATTCTGTCTCAGTATATAGTTCACTCTTTACCCCATTTGATTGGTTATGATGTTGGTTATTAATAAATAAAAATGATGTATGTTTGATCTTCTTTGTCACATACTATAAGCTACTAACAAAGATGTTTTATAAAAGCAATCCCTGCTCTCTAATCACCACGCAACAGTAACTGAATGTAAAGACATCCTGATTGCTGTAATGGATTGACTATCTTAACCTTTACATACTGTTCATAATCTACAACCTTGCAGTATTTTCTGGGTCACTTTTGACTCGGTCTAAGAATCCCCTCATAAAAAGTGTCTAAACCAAATTTTGAACCACAGATCTATTTAAAATGCATCAATAGCCGATCTGACTGATCAATAAATGGGTGATTAAACCTTGATTAATGTTTCAGAGCATTTTTGGAGAAAAAACAACTACTATCACACAATGGCAGCCTGTGGCAAACACAGGGATAACTTGTGACATAAGGTTTACGGGATAGTTTATCTAGTACACAATCAAACAGATGGTGTTTCTGGCCTGTCTTAGGAGGTTGTGAAACTATGGTGACCCAGACGGTAAGGACAATCCGTGTGAGTGGCGTAACAAAAAGTTATGTCATTTTGTGGGATGGCGCAGAGGGAAAGCCCATATGTCAAAGTGATGCATTAGACAGTATTGAGTAATCCAAATCAGTGTGCCCACACACTGTTTGATGATTGTTTGATCAAGGGGTAAAAAGACTGCATGGCTTCCCCCCTACTGATGCATAACGCCAGCAGGCTTTCACTATATTAATAATCTAGTACCAGGATGTTCGCACTAATGGCACTAAAGTCCTAGGTTATTAAGACAGCGAAGATCGAATCACTCAAGCTCTGGTTCAAATTTCAGTGTGCTGCTCTGCAGAGGTGAATGAAGAAAGCAAGTACTGCCTGACACAGGGATCCACTTGTGTTCATACAACTAGATTTTAAATGTATAAGGGGCAAGAGTTTCCCTGAGGATGGACCTGGCAGTGTAATTGGACATCTCGTCACATGACATAAAAAAGCTAAAATGGAGCAGTGTGATTTAAAACTAAAAGTTTCATTGCATAAACTGAACTGTTTCAGCTAGTAAGGTATAAAGTTTGTAGAGCGTGCATATATTGTATAAAATGTAAACACAGGATATTGTTTGGATCAAACAGGACACCAGTTCATGGTTGATGTAATATCTCCTCTCAAACACTGTGCCAAGCAGAGTGAGTCACACGCTGGAAGCCTCTACAATAAAATCATAAAAAATATGGACCACACCTGTAGGTCAGCTTTATCAAGGGGACCGTTTTAAGGTTGTCATTACTGACCTGAAATAAAAAGGAAGTTACCCTTTGCTCAACAGCTTTGAAAAAAGTGTGTTAGACCTGTATGGGAAATGAGCAGAATTAATTGTCAGCTATCTCGAATAATTAATTGCAACCAAAGTAAAACAATGCCGCAAGCTATACTCAGAAGTGTGGAAAAAAGCACTCCAAGCCCAGGAGCTAAGCAACAAAAAAAAGTTGGCTTTATAACATTTTGTGTAGGAGGCTCAATAGAAAGTTCTGCAAACTGATCTTTCCAGAAGTACAAAGAAATGTGGAGGATGTGTTACAACATACAGGATACAAGTAAAAATCAGTGAGCATGAGGCTGCTAAACTGAAACAATACTTTAAATGATAATTACCATTTGTATTACTGTATAGTTGAACCATTTATGTTATTTTAAGGACTGATGTGCAACATAATCATCAGCTCTGGCGTTTTCTCTCCATTTTTTATCTTCCATCTCTTTTAGCTAAAAATATTGATCTGCACTTTCATTAAAGTTAGAGGACACCATTGCAGTCCTAAACAAAAGTGTTTTTTTTGTTTTTTTTTGCTGTGTGCCAATAACATAAGAACCATAAAAAAACAACTCTATACTCTTTTAAATATGTTCTTTTAAAATGCATAAATGCTGATAAGCCTAATTATGTGCTACAATGAAGTGCAATTAAGTGTATTGTGGTAGCGAGCAGCATGCAGCTGCAGCAGTAGTTTTTTGTTCAATGTAGATTTACATAAGAAACCTTGTTATACTGCTGTTTGAAAAGTCATTTATGAAGCACAGATGTATTTAAATCTGTACCACAATATTGTCTAAATCAAAAACAAACATCTCCACTATGCTCCATGATGGTTTTAACATGTGCAAAACGTCAGCCTAACTATTACGATATGCAGGGCTGGCCTGGTGCTAAGGAAATTAGAGACGGGGCGCCAAATGAGAAGGAAGTGTTTGGTTGTTGTTGTTTTTTCTTACCAAAAGATGTACTTGTACACAACTTAGAAATAACTATATTTTCTCCTGTGTTTTTCCCCATATATATGCATGGGGTTTCATCTGGTTTGATTTTCCAAAGCTTTACTGTTCAGTCAGTGGCCTCAGCCAATGCCACCAGACACTCACTGAATGGCACCTTGACCCCTACTTTCCTTTTTGTCTGGAGGACAGTGAGGACTTTGGACCATTTGCTTTTAGTTTGAATTAATATCTGAAGTTCTTGGATAGAAGGTTGGATTTCATTGCAGCCTCTTTTGGGGGTTCAATCTAATGTCTCACCTAGGGTAAGGGTTAGGGGTTAGGGTTTAGGGTTAGGGTTAGACACCAACGTAGTCAGGGCCAGACCTGACAATACAAAGTTTGATTAATTGCCACTACCTTTGATACTTCTGCCTCTGGTCTAATATATCCATCTTATTTGAACAGCAGATCGTTTTTTTCCTCCCAGAGGAGAGGAGGAAGTGATGACAGCACTATGACCTATGCGCAGTGCAGTAAGGTATGTAGCTGCTCTTTGTTTGCTGAACAGGTGATAGTAGGATTATGAGCCGATGATGGTATCAACCCGTTTCCTTGTTTTCTCTGACAACACTGTAGAGTCTGCTTCTTCCTCTATCAGAAAGACTGATGACTAAAACGGAATAAATTGTACACACCCCTTCTAGCTATGAGTCATAGCAGTGTTGGTGTATGCAAATGCTTGAAATCACTCCAATCAGCTTCAATTCCTCAAAATGCACTTTCCATGAAATAATACATGTCACAACTTCAAGACTCCACATTTAAGACTTCTCGATCCATTTCTGATGAACTCAACTCAACAACAATACCGGGATTTTATTCTTAAATAAAGAAACATTATCCCAGTAGGACTTTTTCAAAGGAAGACATGTTAACCTGTTACCTTAGGAATCATTAACGTTATTTGCCATACCTGTGCTTCTCTTCTGTTTCCCTTTTTAATATAAAATGTATTGAAGAGACAGTGGTATCCACATATATAATGTTTCAATTTTCTGTGCTGATGATTTTAGCTCAGTAATGCATTTAACTGTGAGTATTTGGGGTGCACACAGTATTGAAAATTCACATCTGAAAACCTCTAATAACCAGAAATAATACTCAGGATTGCCTACAGTACTTGCTGTGAACTTCAGAGGATCTACTGTCTACCAAAAAATACTTCTAAGATAACTGTTGGGGAGAGAGATTTTAAAACCTTGGTTAAAAACAACCAAAGAACTGCAAAGCTATGTTGAGAAATGCAGCCTTTAGACTGCGCAACAACAACAATCGTGTAACTTCATTGCATGAGAAGCCTGTAATATAATCTTGGTAGCAGACTATATATCAATTTGATGCTTGTGAGATTGTGTGCTGAATGTGTTGGGAATCATAGTGCAACAATGTGAATAGAAAACGTATATGAAAACAAACAAAAAAAGGTCTTTCTTTTTCATTTCACCTCCACCGTTTGTTTTTCACACTGTCCAGAGTATTTGATTCATGTCGTATTGTGGTTAGTCTGTGGTTAGTTTGTTTGTAGACGGGGGTCATACTGTAGCAGCAGTCACATCGTGAGAATTTTGCCTCGGGCTGTGTTTTGATCACTAAAGCTTCTAATCGGTTGCCTGTGGAAAGGTTTCACAGCGGTATCTAGGAGCACCATTTTGGACTGAAGACCAAATTTCTCTCATGATTGTCAACTTTCATCTGAGATGGTCCAAAATCGCACAGTGTCAAGGGGTCTTTGATATAAATCTAAAATAATCTACTTCCAAACTGTGCTTCACTACACTACAGATCTTATGCATGCCTTGATTTCCATGTGTGACTATACGTGGACACTGTGCTTCTATACTGTTTAGTAAATGGTAAATGGCCTTTCTAGTCTTTTCGACCACTCAAAGCGCTTTACACTATGACTCATTCACCCATTCAAACACATTCATACACTGATGGCAGGGGCTACCATGCAGGGTACCAACTTGCTCATCAGAGGAAGCTAATCATTCATACACATTCATACACCGTTGGCGCAGCAACGGGAGCAATTTGGGGTTAAGTGTCTTGCCGAAGGAGACATCGACATGTGGACTGGAGGAGCCGGGAATCGAACCGCCAATCTTCCAGATCTTACGCATGCCTTGATTTCCATGTGTGACTGTATGTGGACACTGTGCTTCTATACTGTATGAATATGATCAAGAGCAATATCAGATATTAAGGCAGCTGTCCATACAGAATAGGAGTTCAAATATTATATTGGCAAAGAGGCAAACATTTTTACCTTCTCATCCTCACTTTTTATTGTATCAGGTAATCAAACGAGTGAGTGTAACAGGTGCAAAAATACTCAATGACAAAAAAAACCAAATCATTAAGATAATATACTTATTATGACTGACATCTTACATTTAACCACACACACAAATGCAAAAACTTTAATTTCAATTTAATCTGCTGTGTAACAGTTTTACCCTTTTCAGGCATTACGTGGCAGTGGCCAGTTGGAGAGGAAACAATGATGCACACCTGTTTTCACTTTGAATTAATAAACAGATGATATGTATCAACACTATAAGCAGAGAAAAAAAAATACAACTGTGTTTATTAAGGTTGACCAATAAACACTGAGCGGACATGACTTCATTTACAGCTTATGTAAACTTGATAATGATCGGGAAAATTGCAATTAGATATTTTTAATTGTCCAGCCTTTTCAAATATACTCTTAATGAGAGTCTCAATGACAACACCAGAGACAACCAAGGGACATGTCATTATCAAGATATCATCAATTAGCATGCGACACACATACAATATGCCAGCTCATTCAGCTAATAGCTGCCCCTGTTATCCATCTTGGAACCTTAATTAGCTTACTGTTAAAATTATAAATTATAGGTCAGACGTGACTAGACATTCATCATCTGACCACTTATGAGAAGCAATTTCCTTTTTTTTTTCTAACTGACTGCTGTATGGTGCATATTAATGAGGATGGAAATTAGAGCATCCGGTTTACAAACCACCTGTTTCACAGCACCGAACTGATTTTAACAAGGTCACTTTTTCAAGGAGGATGGTGATTCTATGTTTAGTCATCTTTGTTTGGATGTTTTGTTATTTTCCTGGAAATATGTTTTCCTGCAAGCATGACTGTATACATACTCAATGAAACGCATATACACAGAGATCAGTAGCTTTGCAGAGACAAAATCAGACCTTTTTTTTAACAAGGCGCTAAGCCTGAAAAATCAAAATGGATCTGTTACCTGGCAACAACATGTGGCTCTCTCACTTGCAGTAATAGTGCTCATGAATACACAAAGCTCATTGTTGATTGAGGTTTTACGTGGCGTAACCAAATCAGGAAGTGTAATTTTAAGTAGAAAAAATAAATAAAAACATTTTCAACATATACCAAGAATGATTCTAACTGAACATGATGTTTGCAGGCTGTAAGTGCTTGGGAGGTTTTTTAAGCATTTGTAGCAGAGTTTAACATGTGTTGTGCCTTCAGTATTAGTTTTTTTGTGATACAATATGTAATATAACCCTTTTTAAATATTGCATCTGGTTTTAATTCAATCATTTCCCCCTTATATTAGTAAATTATAACCTCAGAGATACTGCTTTAAAAAGGATTCTGTCTTCACAACGTAGTGTGTAGTTTTGTTGCAGTTACAATTAGGCCTACTGCAGCCTCTTACTGAGCTAATTTGTCATACATACACTGTAATACAAGTAATACAAAATATTAGTCGCTGCAGGTATCTTAACCATCACACCAAATGGCAATTGCATGACGAAACAAAAAAAACAAACAGTTTGTTAGTGTGTCCATGTAACCATTGTGGACATGTGTCTTCATAAAAATACTATTAAATTGCTAAATGTGCACACAAGAATTTTGAGGAAAAGAATAACAACTGCACAGCTAATCATGCAAAAAAATCCTCTGAACAATGAGTTAATTAAAATAACCCTTTTTTATGACTAATTAGGTACATACATGTTTGGGATATTGTGGCAATACATTTATATTTACTGCACACAGCAAACATGCAGTGTAGTCTTTTTTTTCTACACTGTGAAGATACTGTTCTCTAGTGGCCACGTGTAAATATTACACTTCCAGTATTTTTTTTTAATTCAACCCTTTATTTAAACAGGTTTATTTTAACAGGTATTTTAGTCACAGCATCTCTGCAGAATTGATTGGTTAAACCCTTCTGATGATGGATCGACCGTCTGAATATCTTGATGTATATCCAAGCAGAGTGTATGTAACCAGTTTTTTCTTTTACTGCTGATTTCTGTTGTAATTGATGACAGAGTTTTGATATAAATCAATACATTCTCTGTTTCTCACTGATGTAAGTCCTCTGGCAGGCTGGTTGTCTTCTCTGGCTGGTGCTCTCTAGCAGGCCGGCCCACGTGGACTACAGTATACACACCTCTCAGTGTGAAAAGCAGGGAAATGGCAGCAAAGAACGAAGCGTAGATAAAGAACTGAAAAGAGAAAATGAGGAGTACTGTGGATGATGACTTATAAATGAATGATTTGATTCATCAAAATAGTTTCCTTTATCTGAAACAGACAACTGAAACATGCAGTAAGGGTTACCTGGGAGGTGATGGTGAGCTGTAGAGACTTGGTGTTGATGACGATGGCAGTGAGCACACTCTGGAGCACTGTGCCCACAAAACTGTTAATGCCGAATACCAATGCATAGCGCTCTCTGCTCAGTGCCTTGGCTATCTGAAAACTGAGATACAAATGCATAAGATTCAGTCATATAAAAATGAAACAACTAAAAATCTTCAGAATACAGGTTTATTAAATTATTAGTTAATCTGATATTAATGACAATCTGATGGAAAAAGGAGATTAAAATCGGAAAAGGTTTTTCTGTTTCTGTTTTTCCTGCTAAAAATATAACTGAAATTGAATTTTTTTAAAAGCAAATTATCACTTTGAGTTCAATGCTAACACATGCAAACCAACAGGCTCACAATGTTAACATGTTGTCATTTAGCAGGTAGTGTTGACTAGCTTAATTTAGACTGTTAACATGCTAACACTTGCTAATTAGCACTATACACAAAGCAGGCTACAGCTGACTGAGGCTGATGGGAATGTCATTGGTTTTACAGATGTTTGTTCTTAGACCAGAGTAGATTAATGTCATTTGAATGGATTTTATCATCCAGTAACCATGCATGAAACAAATTATGGACCAGTGTTGAGATATTTGACTGGATGAGTGAAACTGTTGATCTTCAGGTGCAGTACCATAACAGTCTGTACAATAATTTGAGATATACACACTGACATGGCCACCATTAGCTAAAAACTATATTTAACTCATTTTAAAAACTATTGATGCGAGTATCACAGTGATAAAAAAAATGAAAGATGATAAAGGTTGAAAACATGAATGATTCCTTTAACGTTTGGTATTTGTGGTGGAGCTGATCAGATTATGTTATTCTCAAGGTGGAAATAATATAATGTCACTGACAGCACAGCAGAAGTCCAAATCACCCAAAAATATCTAGGTAAAGCTAGACCAAAGTGTCAGTAAAGAGTCATTAACACAACTATGGCGACTTAAAATTTGGTATAGATTTGTTTGTAGGTTTTTAAAAATCAGTCAAATCACCACAGAATCATAAAAACCCAATGCCTCATGAGACACTTCTACACATGTTTGAAACATCATGTGGTGATGATACCTATGAATATGTATTTTGTTCACAGCCTTGTCTTGCATGTGCTGACACTGCTGCATTTATGGATTGAGGATTGGACATTTGCCAGCTGACATGTCCATAATGCATCCTTACGTGCAGATGGTGATGAGCTGCATGTAAACAGTTTTGAATAGGAAATAGCAAGTGTAGCTGATCCAGATGTTATGAGTCAAATCCATCAGGAATAGAGCGCCAGTGATCAGGAACGTGAAACCCCCCAGGACCAACTCCCCCCACACAGACCACTCCAGCGTCATATGGCCCACAGCAACCGAGGCAGCAGCTCCTGAAGGAGAACCAAATCACTGTGTGACTCACACTGTAACTGTAGTGAAACTAAGGGGTAATGACGTAGAGAGGCCTCAGAGACATAATGCTCAAAGTGCATATCTTACAGTATTGGTCAGATTTTTGAATTGGGCACATACACATTATAAACTCCACAAATCATCATTATTATTATTATTTTTTAATAATTTTGATAGAAATTCATAATTCACAGCTATATTGTACAATTTAGGTACTGTATAGAAAGGAAACTATAAAACAATGTCTTTTCCACTCAGAGGTATTTGATGGATGGAACATTTAGATATAAGTGTAGTAGTTGTTCTGGAGCTTTCAATAATGTCACATGATCTTTATTTGAATTTAAAGTGATATGATATAAAATAAAAGCTCCAGAGCAGCAAATACAGTAAATGGATCCTGAGGTGAGACTTTGTTGCCAACTTCTGTTTCCAAAGCCAAGAAACAAACTTTGAGAGTGCACTTTTAATCCAACATGGACATTTGAACACTTACAATTCAATGACAAAGCTGCAGCTGCTGACGAAGATCATGCGAAATCACCAAAAGCTCCAGAACAGCTACTAAGTGGACTATGTGGTGAAATAGTTCTCTCAGTTATAATATTACACATTATTTAATTTTTTCACACACCCCTTCTCTAAAGGCTATTGAAGCTCAAGTGATACATAATTATATATAACTGCAAATAATCACAAGCAAGATGAATGAAGCTGCTCACTTACATGGACCCTTGGTAACATATATCACAGTTCTTTATCATTATTGTTTTTATATTGCAGTACATATTGTATCATGTATCACTTCAAGAGTCACTTTTTGTTTTGTTTTGATCATTAAGACATGAAATAATACTTTAAACTCTAAGCAGGTAACAGTAATGCCTGATAGATGATTCTGCTCATTTCAGCCACAGGGTGGCACAGTGATACACCACATGGCTCCTGTCAGCACATGTGAAGGAGTTAAGATACCTTTATCCCTGTATATGAAATTGGGGACTCCAGATGGGTCGTTGATGATATCAGGACATTTTTCTCCCTTCTTTTGCTCATCCCTTTATCGTCTGACATTCTGTCTGATTTTATTTGTCCTCTCACTTTCTGTCTCTCTCTTCACTTGCCTCATACAGTGTTCATCATTTTCAGAATGTTCCTGTAACTGCTGCTTGCTTGTTAAAGCATTCGATAATGGCGGAGGTTAAATAAAAAACATAATTGGAGGCATGTTCATTGAGGCTCGTTTAAATAGGAAAACCCTTAATTCCCCAGAGACTTGGATCTATCAGTGATCTTTATCTCTTTATCCACTGGGATATGAAGAGTGGCTGAGTATAATTGCTTCACTCTTTTATATGTACATTTACTTTCTTGTCCGGTCCTGGTCAATCAGTGATTATAGTCCAACGTAAACACCACCCGGGACACTCGGCGTATTTAAGTTGTACTTAATCAATCCCACCGGCTCTGATTAGCAGAGGGGGGTCAAACGGAGACGGAATAATTAGGTCAGTTTCCACAGCAGTGTCAATTGGAGGCTTAGTGAGGTCAGCAGGAGCCAGCTGTACAACTTCATAGAGACGGATCGATAATGCAGCTGGGTTTATACAGTATGGTAGAAATTGGTGTTCATAACTCAGTTTAATTGGATAACTGTCTAAATTTACACTATAATTAAACCCACTTTATATACTGTAGGACAAAAACAATAACTCGCTTCAAGGAAAGGCACTGTAACAATAACCATAATAATGGACTTTATCTATGTAGGTTCATATACTATTAAATTGTTTTTCCAGAAAAAAAAAACATTTTATAGGGAATGTAATTGGTTGTTGGATTATGCTAAC
This sequence comes from Scomber scombrus, assembly GCF_963691925.1. Classification (NCBI taxonomy): domain Eukaryota; kingdom Metazoa; phylum Chordata; class Actinopteri; order Scombriformes; family Scombridae; genus Scomber; species Scomber scombrus. The sequence continues at coordinate 28,773,604 of NC_084977.1, read as the reverse complement.
CAGCCTGAAGAGTGTTACATTATTCTCACAGGGAGGTGACTGAGGTGGATGGTGTGAGTGCAAAGTGCTTTGACATAAAAGCTCAGACATCTCCCTGACCGTGGTTGGGTTTAGGGCACAAAAAAACACTTTAAGATTGTGGTTTGGTGAAATACTGACAAACAAAATACATCCTCTCTTGTGTGTCAGTGCTGTTCACATTTGAGCTAAGACCATTTATTTCCCAACCCTTAACCAAGTGCTTTGAGTGACCTAAACATAACCTTAGAAGGATAAAGTCTGAGTGTGTCTTGAAATAACAGTCAGGTGCCCAAATGAGCAGTGAAACAGGTTTTGCTTGCTATGATCATTCTTCCTGTCCACACCGACCATTAGAAGATCATTTTCAAAAGTGCTTACAATGTATGTGATGAGGAACAGAATCCACCGTCCTTGTTTTGACCTAAATTTATTCAAAAGGCTTCAGCCATCTGAGTTAGTCCATCTTTCACATTTACAGGCTTTTTAGTGAAAGATTCCCTCTTTGAGTCTTGAAGGACAGCTGTTTCCTGTTCAGCAGCAGTGGAAGGATCTTAACAGAGGGAGACAATTTGGCACTAAAAAGGCAGTAACTTGATTTGATTAAGTTGGACAGCTGAAGGCTCACATAAGCTTTGAATCAACTTTTAAAGACATTTTTGCACAGAAGGGGGGGGCTGTTGATTAAGTTCACTATCACTTACATTGAAAGTGCATCAGGAGGGGATCTTTTAATGGTCAGTATGAACAGGAGGAATTATTTCAGCAAGAAAAACATGTGTCAATGTCGACTTGAAACTTTGTGAACCTGTCATTTAACCTTCCTTTTGTTGGCACAAGTGGATGCTTTCAGGAAAAAAAGAAAAACTCTACCAGTGAATATGTTCAGATACGGTGTAGAACATTTAGTTTAGTCCTTACTCATTATGTTGGAGAATCTTTGTTGACAGTTTCTTTCAACAGTACTACTCTCAAGGAGACGGTTCAAGATGGATGGTGGGTGTACAATTAACACTGGTGAGTAAGGTTTGGGCAACAAAAAAACACTTTGGTTAAGGTTTGTGAAACATCACAGGTTGGCAAAATATTAATAATGCAGACTTGTGTCTTGTGCTTCAAGCCAATGTCAACTTCTTCATGAATAAACCAATACAACAATCTTCCTTTAACCTTAACCGAGTGTTGTAAGTGGCTAACCATAAACAATTCAAACATGCTTTAGTTGCAGTGGGCGGATGCATTTTCTAGCCTTGCAGAGACGCTTGTTAACAACAGTTCCTCATTATGTGGATAGAAATGTAATCCAGGAGGCAATACATGTCTTACAAATTGTGTTTGCTGTTTCATATTAAATGTATATACATGTAGTTTAAAGGAGACTGTGTTGGGATGTAATATTTTTGATGTCATAGCAACCCTGCATATCGTGCATTAGTAGAAAGTACAATGAAACAATGGAAAGAAAGCCAAATCTGTAATTTAGGAAACAGATCTAGGTAATAAAATATATGTATGTATATTTTGATATATTCCTAAAGTAAAGTAAAGAAGAAAACTGCAAGTGAAAATAATTAAGTTTAACCATTGGCAGGTTGTACATTCAGAGGAATAATGTAAGAATTCAAAGTTCAAGCACAAGTTGCATTGAGGTCACATGCTTCAGGATCCATTATAGTACATGTATGTGGCACAGATGGTAGAAAATGTTGTCATGTACTACTGATCAGATAATAATGGTGAGAATGTTGGATTTTGACACTTTAAGCTGCAGTTTGTGGTTTCTATCTAAATGGAAATATATTCAGCGTACTGTTTCACACTAAATTGAATGGAAAACCTTGGGCAAACGTGACCTGGGGATGGGTTGATGTGAAAATTCTCTATTGATTTAAGTACAGTAGATGTTTAATGTGCAAATGAGTTGTAATCACTTTGTTTAAACCACAGATAAATACGGCAGATGGGTCAAGGTGCCCTGTAACTCAATGAAAAGCATACTGAACAAAAAAAGTAACGAACATAACTCAGTTTGTTCTGCATACACATTTGTTTTTTATCTATATACTAATGAGCTACTAAAACATGTTGTTTGAGGCTCCAGGACATACAGTTATTAATATGCTGAATATGAAAATAGTAAATTATGTTGTGCTTTCCCCCCCATACTTTATCATGTTGGTAATCCATATTCATATTTTCCCCTATCGGTTTCTACCAGGTTTTTTCCTCAGGGATGTTTTCTAAGTGTGGAATAGAGAAAAATACAACAGGAATCTTTGGGGAAATATCAGACATGGACCCTACAGCTTGACTGCATGTTGGGCGGAACCATTTACAAGTGAAAGGCATACAGCTGGATGTGGTTTACACAGAGTAATTGCCTTTGGTTTCTGGGGAATACAGGAATGTATCAGTACTATAATCAATAAAAGTACACTGGCTGGATGGCAGCAGCTGCTATACCCATCTGGGGATGAGAGCGGGCAATTAAATAGTCTAATTAATGCTGCTCCTATTGTCTGCCATGCTTTAGGGGTTGTGAAAAACTGATAGTAGAAAGGGATTGTGTTTTCTTTCTGTCTATTTATTCATTCATTTATTTATTTATTTATTTTTTGTAGCGGAATGGGTATAAATCCCATAAGCTTTAATGAAAATGTTTGGACTTGTTTTTACAAGAACCTGAACCAATTCTGTTAAGCTGGATATGCAGCGGATGCCATTCAGAATTAATCAGAGTTTTAAGGATTTGCACAACAATTCCTCTTGGGTTTGGAGTGACAATGCAGCATCAAACTTTCAAGTATGTGAAATGGTGGGGGGTAGCAAGGTATTTCACTGATAGTGATTTTTTTTTTTTTCCATAGACAACCAATTCCAAAGAGCAACCGGTGGTAGAAGAAATATTCAAATCCTTTTACTTAAAGCTGCACCAATGAATATTTTATATTAACAATGGATCAAATGACTACATGTAATGTCAAAGGAGTTGTTCGTAGTGACAAAATATTATCACAAGCTGCAGCCCCCCTCAGCTCTACAGTTTTAAGCATCTTTTAACTTGTTTTGGTTTTATGGTCCACAACTTTTTTGATTCAGTCTCATTGCTGACTATAAAAACATTGTACACTACCTACGCAGTACCACATAGCAGTGTCAAAACTTTGCACCGTGCAGCTTGTTCTTTAGGTAACTAAGCTTTCGATCGAGAATTAACTGAACATACTTTTTGAAATTTTGAAATATTGTATCATGACTTTCCTCCACAAGATGCAACAGCAAATTAAAAATTAAATTGAGGTGTCAGAACAAATCAGTGGCTGCCTTTAGTGTACCTGACAATGTGCTGATGGCGTCTACCCCTCCGTTGTAGGCTGTGGAGTTATGTGGCTGCACGTAGACCCAGAGGATCTGGATGTAGCCGGTTACCTGGTAGAAGCCACACCTCCCTGTAGCTGCCCATATGCAGAGGAAGAGCAAAGCTGTGGAGGAATAACATTTCTTACAGTCCAACAAGAGCCTTCTTAGCATCCTCCAAACATATTTGGTAGTCTTTATGGTCCTCACCCAGATGAAAGAGTCCTGGCTTTCAGAGTCCTTAGTGTCCTCATTTGAGTTTATCTTTTGTTCAGAATATTTTTCCTTATAAAATAAACTACTCTCAGGCATCGGCAGGAAAAAGGAGGTGATCAGTGCAATAGACACTGAGATGAGACTCACAACACCTAAGCAATATAAGGACACCCCACCTAAAGACACTAACAGCTGACCTAGCAGGGCACCCACAGCGTAGCCCAAAAGTATGGCACCTCTGACATAGCTGGTCGCTCTCTGATAGTAGCTGGGCTGGATCACGCTGTAAATGTAGGAGAAATAAGCCACATCTGCTGCCATGGCAATGCTGTAGATGAAGAAAGCCAACTGAGCTGAGTGGACCCCCGAGCCAACTAGTACCAACAGAAATGATGTGACAAGGGTGAGCCCCTGGAGGATGATTACAGGCTTGTATCTGAGGTAGTCTGTCACCAGGAGGACAGGGATGAGGAGAACCAGAGTGGAATAAGTCCACACAGGATACACCTGTCTAGTCACCTGGATATGGAAGAAAGAAAAGATATTATTTTTAGAAAATGATCTCTAACTGCTGATTGTAGGCGAGTGTGTGGGACACGATGACAGATGCAGCAGATGCAATGCCACCATTACTCATTGTCAATGAAAAATGACTTCTGCATGAGCGTAATGGAACAGGAAACAGCATGAACGAGGCTCATAATGTGACATGTTGATAAATTCTAACATTATGCTAATAAATACAATGGCAGCGGCTTGAAAGGCAGCTCCTTTTAAGCATAATGTGGTTCCCGAATGGTAGTTTTTTTGTTTCAGTTTGGCCTTGACTGGAATAATGTCCAGAAATGGGTTTTTATGGAGATGCCATCATTCCACATCTGCATCCTACATCTCTGTCAGCTGCAGACTAACAGAGTAATGTATATGAATGACGGCAGCTGCTTGTTGGTTTTCCACATTACTTAAATACTATTCTATTTTAGTTGCTGTCATAAGCTTAAGAAGGTGTTTCATTTTGATATCCGTCTAACCTCAGCGGATGAATCCTAATTACGCCCCATGAACTTTCTTAGTGTGTCAGTGAGGTCAAACCTCCCTCTTGACCGACACTTACTTAAAAGGGATTTGAGGGGTTACTTTGTTCTATTCTGTCGTAACTAGTTAGTAACAGCATCATGTTCAGAGGGCACAGAAGATGCTATGAAGAGTTTCCCAAAGATAAAACAATTAAGAGTTGTTATCCCTCCAAAGATGTGAGGCACATGAACAGATGTGGTACAATGAGGTGGAGGTCTGCATGAGCTAAAATTTCATCAGTTTGCGTGAACAATTTTAGGTTGTACATTTCCACTTCATGAATGTATAACAACAAGAGTAAATAGGAGAAAAACTGGAGGAAAATAAGTTATCAGGGAGCAAGAAATAGCTCCATGTTCAATATGAATGGACCTCAGGCTCCTCTTGTCAAAACAAGATTAAACCATTTCAGCATTGGCCCCTGCATGGCTGCAATACACGCACCATAACTTGGTATTTTATGGTAATTTAAGTATCGAGGGTACCATGTATGTATGGCTGGGAGAGGAAATTGAATTTGTGAGGTGTGCTTGTGGTCGACACACTTATGTTTATAATGTGTTATAAAATCTCACAAGCCACTCAGGACCACACATTGAAAACGCAATTTGCTACATACATGGTTGGACATTAATTTGAGTATACCTTGAGTATACCTGCTGTAATTTACGTGGACAAGAAGCCCTCAGCATGCCTTGTGCTCCACTAAGTGATTGTTATTGGAGAGGCGTGAAGGACTTATACCACTGGTGCAGCATGATACTTTAAAGGCTCCCTTTTTCTTCTCAGTCTGTGCCAAACTTAACTGCAGAAATGTATTCACTCAGTGACATGGTAGGTCAGTTTATGTCAATCTAGTCTATATAACTCTTTAATGTATTGAGAGAGAAAATAAAATGTATGATTGAATGATGATTTGTTTCTTTAAGATGAAACGTTGTAGATAGATAAATAGATACATAAATAGATTGATCCCAAATTGGGAATTATTGTATTACAGCAGATTACGAGAATAAATACAGCGGATAACAAAATAAACATGTTGCAGGATCTCATCTTCCTCAGGAAATAGACCTACAGGGATTGTGAAACCATCCTCTTCCTTCTGAAGTAAATCACCATCTCCCTGGTTTTGGCCATGGTCAGAAGCATATGATTTTCTTCCCAGACTACTCTACAAAATCATCTACCAGTGCTCTCTACTCCTCCTCCTCCCATTAAATGGAAAATACAACACATGCTTTACTTCAAACAGGTAATCTAAAAACCCCTTTGGGGCAGAAGGATTCTGATCGTGATGTTGGTTAGTGAGTCAAGCCTTCTGTTTATTTGTCCAACATTTTTGGTCCAGAGTGAGATACAGAACTTTATTTGCACTACCACTGGCCAAATAACCATTGCATATTACGTGGATATCCATGGTATCCATAAACTGGTCCATGAAATAGAAGGCAACATGTTAAAAACCCATACCCAGTTATTTAGCAGTGATATTCAAAATATCATCTCTAATTTAAACCGGCAGTTTAGTAAAGCGTATTTATACTGGCATCTGGCATATAGCCTAACATGGATAATATTAGGCTATATAATTACACTGACATTGATATACAATTTATATTTACTGGTATATTACATTTCTAATCAATTTGTAACTTGAATTATATTACATTTCAGCTCCTCTTGTAGGTTGGGGTTGGCACATTTCATTTATTCATGTGTAAACTTCAAATATATTTTAAAAACCAAACATGCCTCATTCAGTTTCTCATACTTCTTATTCTTACTTAGATTCTTTTTATGTATATTAAAACAAAACCACTGAGCAAATCTAATAACCTAAGGCTTCCATCACTGTAAGGCCGTCACAAATCCCATTTCATAGCTCAGTACCCTTACCTGCTCGGTGGTGAGATTCTTGTAAGTTCCCGTGAGAAACTCTGTCATGAAGGGCTCTATGGGCCTCATCATGGAGCAGAAACCATAGATGCAGAGCAGCACAGTGGGGCCCACCCAACCAGCACGGCAGGGCATATAATGGCCTGCCCAGCAAGGCCTGATGCCACACTCTCCGCTCCAGCAAAAACCCATCGTTCCTCTTCGGCTCTCCAGGGACGTCTCGCTGCGTCCGGCGAGAGCACAGTCTAATTTAGGCAGTTTAATCTGTTGAGATATGGAAGCCCCAGATAAGGCCAAGGTGAGACTGACTGTGAACACCAAGTCACCTGCTTTGCCATTGTTGTTTCTCACCTCTGAAGTTTTCCTGGCTACGGCGAGACGGGGAGAGAATGTGAGGCCGTGAGTGAAGATACATTAAGATGAAATATGAGGTGGGGAGCCCCTGAGGCTCCAGCAGGTTATAATAAATACTGTCTCCTCCTCTGTTTTTATACAAAAACACCCTCATTCCTGCAGATATTGAGGAAGGGGAGGAAGTCAAGCAAGGGAATATGTATGAGTCGGTTCCTGTGTGTGAGGGGCAGCACTGTGGTGTTCACACCTGCACTGTACTGTACATCAGTAATAATGAATCAAAGACAGAATAAATAACAAAAACTATGATTTTACATAATGTTTCATGCTTCTTTAGGCAGATAACCAAAACTTTAGACACTTGGACACATCCACTAATATCACAGCTCTAAATTAAATGTACCCAGTTTTCCAATTATCCACAGTAGCTCATCTGATCAGATAATCTTTAACAGTCAGCGTTTTGTCTTCGTGACTGTCATAAATAACAAGTTCATAACTTTAAAGTCAGTCCTTGAGTTCTCTGGGTGGCTTGGCAGTGAATTTTTAATACTCCGGGAAAGAAATAAGCAAAGCAATCATTCCGGAGATGAGAATTACTGTAGTCTGTAATTTAAAATATCCAACAGCGAATTATGACTCACCAGTGGGGTGTCAACAGAAAGCTCTGCCTCAGCTCAAACTGTCAGAGCGTCTCCATGACTTCATTTTCAACGCCAAGGTCACCAGCAAAGAAAATATTATTCATATTAGTATATTTAGCATTTGTAGTTTAATGTTGCCAGATTTAAAGGACATGATGTTCAGTGACTGTGGCTGGAGGGGGGACAGATACAGAAACACTCAGTTTGACCTTTTATTCTGCCAGAGTACAATTATAATGAAGTTTTTATCAATATTCTGTTCTATTTTATCAAGTAATGTTCCATTCAGGTGCGTTATTATCGGTACACATTGTAGAGCCTGTAGTAGAAAAGGTCAGGTTGTCATCACTGACATCTAACAGTCACCACCTGGGCTTTCATTTACAGTATGCTACTGTATCAGTGCTGCAGAGACATTTAACATCCTCATAATTTACGTTCTTAATTATGGTTTGACAGAAAACTCATTTGCAGCTTCAATTATGTTCACTGGCAATATTTTTTCAAGTGAAGGATGTGCTGCATATGCAAGGGTCTATCTATCTATCTATCTATCTATCTATCTATCTATCTATCTATCTATCTATCTATCTATCTATCTATCTATCTATCTATCTATCTATCTATCTATCTATCTATCTATCTATCTATCTATCTATCTATCTATCTATCTATCTATCATGCAGATAATATACAGTATTAGAAGAGTGGATATTGTAGGTATTACACATGCAAGATTAATTTGTCAGATAATTAATTAAATGTAATTAAGTAGTTAATTAAAAATGTTTCCTCGTTATTTTAAGAAATGTTATCTGGGGAGAAATAGGTTTCTCTCAAAATGTATGTGCTGTGGCAAATTTGTCGTATATATCATGCAGATATTTTCATAATCATTTTTTTTTTAAAAGAGAGATTTTCTACACATTATTTTTATTATTATTATCATTTGTTCTTTGGTCTCTTACAAAAACTATGTTGTTCTGGATGAGGTTTTCTGTAGTGGTTGCAGCATAGTCTATCATTTTTATGTTTTTTTAATCTCTGTGTATAAGATATTTTCTCAGCAGTACCTCTTGAATCTTTCATGCACTTTTTTATTTTTTGGATAGCTATGTTCCCACTTTTGATTTTCAGCCAGTACCTTTGGAGTAACAACATGTGGAGGCTCTTGATTATCTTCTAAGGGACACATACATTCAAAGCCTTCAAGAAATGTTTTATCCCCCATGGTCTCACATCCATCATCATCCAGCGTCTACCACTCTGCCATCTTTTCTCTTTCCTCCATAGTTTTTTGGGTTTGTATAATAATAGCAGTAAGAGTTGTATTATTAGTAATAAGAAGTAAAGCATCAGTACTAGCACTACCAACTTTTTTTGGATCTGCTGTATTTTCCATCATTCCATATAAACTAATTAAAATGATAACATAATTCTATTTGAGATGTTATTTTACTATTTACAATCTCTGTTTAAGGTCTTCATCTGCAGCATTTGCACAGATGCAATGTTTATTTTCAGTGCATCAAGAGAAACATGTCTGTATGTGAAAAACATGTTGTACAATTTCTTCTTGTTTAGCCATCGGCTTTGTTTTTCTTTAAAACATAGCTCATAAGTCAGCAAAGCTTTTGTTTTTCTTCAAGCTTTTTGTTCATTTTCAGTAGACAGATTCCAAAAAGTAAAGGTATACCTGCTATATTTGGTTTAGATGCTTATCAGTTCCCTTTTTGAAGCCCTTGAATGTGTATTTCCCTGGTGTTGAAACACACTTTATATAACTTTATATATTATAACAAAAATGTACAGACATGAAAAATAACATTAACACCACTGCACGATGCTCTGCCAAGATCATGACATCCCATCCTCATTTTCCACTCTGGACTCATTACGCTCTTAATCATCTCTGACCTGCGGTCTTATTTCTATTAATTTACAGCGACAGAGATGGACCTCACTCTCAGACTACCTATTTTCTACCTGCTGCCTTCCTCTTCTTTTCTTCTTTATTATGTTTAATAAGATCCTGTCTGCAGACTGAAGTGATGATCAAAAGGTATCTTACCTTTTCCTTGAATTTCTATCTGTACATTTGCAGGTAAAGATAGTGTTAGACAGTCTTATGATAGCTTAGGTATATCTCGATCAGTGTGGACTGTGGGAGGCGATGGCAAGTAAATGTCTGAAATTGCATGCTGAGCACAGTGGGACCGAATGGAGCTCAGCATGGTGAAGGACATCTAAAGTCTCATGCCACCGCACTCCTGTGTGTCGTCTGCACTAGCTCAAAAGAAACCGTGTGGAATTTGATATTTTGCTGTACATGGAGTGAGATTGACACTTTGTTGAGTAAGCTCTGAAATGTCCTGGGTGCCCCTGCTGTTCAAGGTTCAGCTCCACAACGAACCCTTTCCAAAAAAACTGTAACAGCACAGCAAAGCCGAAAGAACATGAGAGCCTGTTATACAAGAAAAACTAAAACCTCACCTTTGACAAAGGAAAATCTGTAATACTTTAACATATTTTGTTATCAACAGCATTGCACTTGGGTTATTCAATTTCCTTTATATGCCCTTGCTTAACATTTCAATTAACCTATTTATCCTTTCTCCCTCATCGCTTCTGAACTGCAGCATCTGACACAGTGAGTGTTCAAAGGCAACCCAGATGTATTGATTCCTAATGCTTCACAGACCAAACCCCGCTTCCCACAATCTCTTTTTTTTTTCCCCCTCCTTGTTGGCAAATCATGTGAGGCTGCTGTAGTCAGGCGCCTGACTTTGAAACAAACAGTGAGTGTGCATGTTAGGGGGAAGGCAGTAGGTGTTTGCGAGACTCAGATAAGCATATGTGTGCAGTGATTCGGCTGCAAAACAGAACTCCTACTGCGTCTTGTTGATAAGACGTGGAAGTTCTATGTGTGGTTTTTCCCCCCTCTATTACGGCTGAATTGCACATATAGTACAGAGGCTTGCAGGACAATGAACACATACACAATCTGTAAGCTTTTTTTCTGTTTAATATTTATGATTTGCATATAACTTTGCACAATTTAATTTTGATTCTCAGCTGCCAAAAAAATACCAAATATTAAGTAAAGCTGTATACAAATCTGACTTTAAAATGAACCCAAAACTAATTAATTTCACTGTTCTTCCAACTTAAGCCTAAAATATTTAATAAATGTACACACCATAGACTTTATTTTACTGTATTCTACCGAATAAAACTCCATTATAGCCATAATATAGAGCTCTGAACCGTCTTAATAAAATAAGTCATAATCTAAGGGTGCATTTCATTTCAATTTACCCAATTGAATTGGTAAACATCCAAATCTTTACTGCATCAACAGAAATGTTGTAGTGCGGTGTGGTGGTGAGACTGGGAACAGAACCTTAAAATATGACGCCGTAATCATCCATCTGAAGTTTTTAATGAAGTCTCTAGTCCAGAAGCACTCAAAAAAAGAGAGAACAATAAATAACTCCACAACACTAGATGGAGCTCTTGCTTCATCCCACACCTGTAACATCACCCCACTCATCTGTGCGATACAGGGAGCTCATGACACATCCCTGACAATTTTGACAATCCTAGTCTCAAACTTGTGAGAGCTGCAGGAAGAGAAGCCAGTGATTGACACGCTGATGGACAGGCAAACTGTGTAAACCTCAAAACCAGCTGTCCTTGCCAAACGGCCATCTGCCGCTTTCTGTCTAATTGGATGATGAGTGCTTCGATTGGAATGTGGGCTTGATTGCTAAATATTTTGTCCCCATATGTTCTGAATTATCTTTTGGCTTTTTAGTGTTTCTATACAGTAGTAATGGATGTATCAGAATGGTTAATAGCCTTGGCAGAAGCAGAAACAGTCAATAGATCAAAGCTGCAGCTGACAACAGCTATGATCTATTGACATGCTTCTGGTGAAGATATAACTTGGTCCACAAAAACATATAAAGAGCTGCGTTCATGGCTTACAGCTAAGCCCCTCTGACATTTTGTTCACTCAACCATGGTGTAACATTTCCTGACACCTAGAAATATTGTAAGGATCTAGGATTTTGCAGGATGTAGTAGTGACCTAATGTTGGAAAAAAAAATGTTCTAGCCACCCAACTCTGACCAGAATCTATAATATGATGGACACCTCTGGATCTCTGGACATCTTTACTGTGATCAATACAAGGTACGAGATGAATGTTACAGTAGAACCAATCTGTCACAGGGGCAAGTCCTTGTTTTCTATCTACCTGTCAATCAGATAAAAATGAAAAAAATAACCTTTTCATCATGTATTCTAGTAGAGTACTGACGTTGGCAGCTCTTCTGAATAACATAGGGCCTGAAAGAATATTTTCTTATGCATAAATACCTGATATCCGTTTTCCATGGAAACTGTGCCATAGCTATGACTCCAGCTAACTACTTAAATTGAACAGCCAAGCAAAGCAAGAAATCCAGTAACATTAGAGTGTATAACCTGTGTGAATAGAGTGTACATACCTCTGTGCAACATATCCTCCTAAAGAATTGACAAATCTACAATTCAGGCTGGCAAAAAATGACGTATTGTTATGTGTACACCATCTAACAGCCGTAGTAATACAGATGTAGATGTGACAATGCTGACGTTCATTTCTGGTTGGGTTTAGGCGTAAAACGGGGTTAGGGAAAGATCTTAGTTGGGGTAAAATGATGGCTTGAAACGCTTGTTTACAGTTCTGTTACGATTACTGTTCTTTAAAAAACTTGAGGATGGAAGCAGGTTGTGAACGGTGGTCTCCTGCATCAGGGTACACTGTCTACCTGGCTCTCCATTCAACCCGCCTCCTCCTAACAAAGCAAATATCATCTTGTCATGTTCGCTTATATTGACGTCATCTGACCTGTGTCACTTCTGTCGTAACTACTATGTCTGCTAGATGGCGGAAACCTAACCGGAGGTTGTTTTTGCTACACTGTTATTTTTCCTGTACGAACAAACTGTTCTGTGAGTACGGTGAAGAAAACAAAAGAGAGAAACTTCTGGAATTCAAATGTCACTGAATGTCAATACTGCAAAGGCAACGTAAAGCTCACACAAAGCTCCTTCCAATCAACACATTTGTAGCACGTGGACTTATTGCTGTCAACAATAAACCCAAACCTGTGACATTTAAAACTGGAAACAAGGAAGGTATTCACTGCCCCATTGCACAAAATGACAGTAATACCTCCAGGTGACAAGGATGATAGCAGCCACTCGAATTTATGCCTTTCAGAACTCAATTCTCCTCACCATACTTGTTATTTTGGTAAAATAATCTCCCTGCTCATTCATTGATTTTGTTCACCAGGTTCTTCTACTCATCATTCCAGTAGGTTAAAGCCTGCTGGACTGTAGCAGCAGAGTGTGTGTCTAAGGCAAAGAAAGACTATGAATAACATATAAGTCAGAACTAAATTGAACGAATACTAAACATATAGATTAATTGAAAAAGCTGGCTCCATATGGCAATATTAGAACATATCTAGAACGTATCTATTAGAAGCCATCCATTAAAACTCATTAGGTCTCGTTTGGAAAGGATGGGAGGTCTGTGGCACCAATCAATCAAGGTCATTGCTAAGATGATGCCACGATATAGCTGGAGGGCTCTTAGACTGATGAGTGTCAGCGGCTTCTGGTGAACGCTGCAGGGCTAATGCTCCCCTCGTAGGGCTGCTCTCCTTCCTTTCCCTCGCAGACGAGTCCTGTTCTGACAGAGAGAGCTGCAGGAGTAGAAGGGAAATAAAAGCTGACATATCAGCACCCTCTCCACATCTTGTCGGAGTTGTCCTCTTTTGCCCCGATACAATATCCAGAGCCTCTTGTTCTCTTTTTCCCTTCACCTCTTTCTCTGCCAGTGCCTGGTTGTCATTCCTATAGGCTGCAGGCTAGCAGTGAAGATACTGCCTTTTATCAGCTCCCTGTGTGTAAGTGTGTATTCGTGCAAGCATGTGTGTATATGTGCACTATTCTAAAGTTTCAGAACTGCAATGATCTTTCTCCTTACTTCCATTCTTCCTCTTTCTGACTTTCCATACATTGCTGTCTTCAGTTCTCCCCTCCATCCTCTCTGCATCTTGCTGAAAGTCGTAGATCCAGATTTTGCGGGTGTTACTGTAGCGGAGGAGGAGGAGGAGGGGTATCAACGAAGAGAAGAAGATTAGCTTAACAGTTATTTGGTGCGATTGGATGTTTTTTTTTCTTTTTCCCTGCTGCTTTTTTGGTTCCGAGCCACACTCAGCCCTCTGTTTGACAGCTCTCATCCAGATCCTTCAGGGTACATCCTTCCGCAATCAACTAATCATATTCTTTACAGTTCTGTCTTTTGTGAAATCCTCTATTTTTGGCTCACATCCGAACAGGAAACAGTACTTAGTGTTCGTCATCTGGGTGGAGATCTGAAAGCCGTAAAAGCTCAGACAGGATTTGCATCCTGGTAATTATTGAGATAAGAGGAACATTTCTTGCAATTGACCATTTTGCCAGACAATGGAAATAGAAAAATAGATAGATTCAATATGTTATAGGAAGTATGTCATCAGTACTTTAAATGAATATTGATGAATGCAGGGCAATCAGTGTGTGACCTTCTCACGTACTTTAAAAAGTGAACAGTTCCTAATAACACTGGATATCTTGAGACACACTGTTAATTTTAATCTGTAGGCAGTGCTCCCAGTAAATGTGCTGCTTTGTGTCTTTTCTATTAATCTGCAGTGCAATTTGCAGCCGTGCTAATTTCCTATTAAGCCTTATATGTTAATGGGGGACATTAAAGAAGAAAGAGAAAGGAAAGTCCACGAAAGATAATCAACTGTGCATTTTAGGCAGCTGACAAAAAGTTGCACTCTGCATTTGATTTTGGCATTAATTATTCTAATGAAAGCAGGAAATCCACTTTAAGGTCAAACTGAGCTACCGGCAGAGACATTGGGTATTGGAAGTCATACTGTATGTTAATTAATATATTCATCTGAGAGAAGTGGTGTGCCAAATGCTACTTTCTAATGACCTTGCCGTTCAAGTCAATCTCATGTTGGTGCTCTCTCTTAATGAAATTGCCCTGCTATGAATTAGTGCTGTATTATTGGCCATCTGAAAATAGAAAACACTCAATTAATGCTCTTCAAATTTTAGTCAGTAAACACAACTTGGAAACAAAAAAAAAACATTTAAACTCAAATTTTAAAAATTTCAATTTAAAAGCATGACGCAGATAGAGGAACCATAGCAACCAGTCAAATTTCCATAAACATGATAATTTATTTCATAAAAGAAAACATATAAAAACTTCTTTCAAGATGTTAAAGTAACATAGCACATCATGTTAACATATTCTTCTTTTTTGACAGTTAAGAGATACTAAAGCCGAGCACTTTAATGTCTGTATGTGAACATACCTTCACAACTCACTTTAAAAATCCACATTATGCCGCGTCTCTGGGACCTCTCAGCTCATGAACATGAGCATCTGTGCTGCTGTCAACACTGAGATGCTCTTTTGGCATAGACAGGAAGTGCATATGAACCTAGTGAACTTGTAAAATGTTAGTTTGAACTTTTGTACCACTTTCAGCAGTGCTAACAGCTCTGAACCAGAATACAGACCCACACCCTGTGCTCTTCCTCAGCCACCTTTTCCATCTTTTCTAATTAATTCTCTGTGGAGCTTCACAGCTGCGGGAGCCAGACCAACTCTGCTTTCTTGTTTCTGGCAACAAGAGACAGTAATAGATGTTCGCCTATACACAAAGAACTGTCCCAGGTCATAGGGATGGAGGACAGTATAGGAAGCCCGAAGCTCACTGTAAGGCCATTTTCAGAGTGGGTTCATTTATTAGTCCAGCGTTCGATTGTCACTGCTACCTTTAACCCCAATGGTGTGCTTTTGGAAAAGCTGAATTCACTGTTGTTTTGACCTGCGGTACGCTTGGGTCCTTTTGTCAATACAGGCCAGCTGTTTATCACTGGTGTCAGGAAATGAGATTGGTGCCTATTTTGGCAGGCGGAGCCACCGATGAGAAGAGTGCAGGTTGTGATGCTTGTGTTGCAGTACTTAAGTGTTAGACATGCCTTAACATGCTTCTCTTCAGCAGCACCCAAGTTAATGAGCTCAAATCATAATCTTTTTTTTTTTGACTTGATCAACATACAGTATGTCATCAGGAGCTCCATGACAAGATAAAAAACATTATCATCATAAGATGATCTTCCAAAAGCATTTCTTTGAAGGACTACATTCAATTTGTTTGTATATTCAGTGCCAATGTTTCCAAAACTCTACATCTGTGCATGGCAACAGCTGCGGTATAAGTTCAAGGATGAGGCTGGCTCTGTGCCGTAGACCTCTGCGCTGTCCAAAATCTGTCAAAAACAGATAGAAACAGAAAACTGTAAACAGCTCGTGCATGTCCAGTCGCATCTGCTGTACAAGGAACTTCTCTTTTTAAAAGTTTTTGGACAATAACAGAGCTCTACAGCACAGTGGAATATGATATGTCAGACTTTGGATACACACATCCTACTTGTGTAAGATAAGCTCATTGTTGGTTTGGCTCTGCGCCTGAGATTTTTGGAAAAAAAAGGAAAAATATAGAACATCAAAAATGTCCTGGATGAATGTGTCACTGACTTGCCACGAGCACATTCAGCACCCCACCCTTACAGTTCTCCTCTGGTGCACATTACTTCTTGCATTGGCACTGTACTTTGTGTGCATGTTCTGTTGTTTACATATCTTGTTAAGTTGTCTTCTAGGCCACATTTCGTTTCACCATATTACAAGGGAGAAAAGAAGGAAAATGAAGACATGAAAAAAGAGCCAATTTCCAATAAGCCTGCTAGGAAAAACAAAAAAAGTATGGCATCAACTTTTTCTTGAATGCTTTTCTCTCTCCCATTTTCTTGCCAAGAATGTCACAGAAAATGTTGTCATGAAATGCAGACACGACTTCATCTCCTGCGGGAGTATGAATTTCATTCTGACTGCACACGGATTGTACTGCAACATAACTGGAACCAATGTAGCACCAGGCTACAGCGTTCACATTACCAATGTTTTAGGTAAACCTCTCCTAGATTTAGACTGCCAGTGTGAAAGCGCCCTAAATTTCATACCCTTAAACTGTTGGATAAAGATGCCTCCTTGGCTGCTCTCACTTGGCGCCCAGTTACTTCTGATTGGAGGCCTTAAAGCCGAGCCAACGAAGCAGAGCGTCTCGTTTGATCTGCCAGGGCTCTGTTCCCTCATCCAGACAGAACAGTGTGAAACATAAAGGCAAAGCCAAAAAAGACATCTATAATTAGTGAGTCAGTTAGGCTTCACCTCTCTCCAGTGCCACTCTCAGCTGGTTGAGACCCCCTCAATAAACGCACACTGTCCTTCACACACACTCGGCCCACCCCCTACTTTAAGATTCATCTAGACTCATGGCTCTGGTTTGTAATTGCCTCACAAGCCTGGTTACTGAGAGCCAGCCTATTAGGAGAGCACCGGAGTGGAACATAACATTTTCAGTTTCAATTAGGTCTATGAGGGCATACATAATGCACGGGGGAGGTTTGGTCCCCTCGGAGTGGTGAACTGATGAACTCATGGGGATATGACGCAGCAGTGGTTAAAGGAGCTGAGCTGAGCTGACTGATTGTGCCGCATATGGCTGCAAGATTTGTCAGCCTTAAGTGAATTAGTGTGTGCTCATTGGAATGTGGAGATAAGTTTGGAGTGAGCATTTGTGAATGTGAATGTGTGTGTGTGTGTGTGTGTGTGTGTGTGTGTTAGTGTGTGTGTGTGTGTGTGTGTGTGTGTGTGTGTGTGTGTGTGTGTGTGTGTGTGTGTGTGTGTGAAAGAGAGGCAGAGAGCATTAAAAGGGAGGAAATTGCACCAGACTGAACTAACCAAATTACATTGAAACTCATGAGGCTACAATTACCTGTTGTGGATTTTGGCTAACTGAGATTGGGACCTTCTGTCATGTGATATATACCTCTACTAACTTTCAATATGCCACTGCCCGCTTAAGCAAAACGTTCATAAATTGCATTACATCATCTTATTATGTTATTTCTGACGTAATCATTCTCCCAAGGAATCCAATGCAGGAAGTGAAGGGGCATGTAGCGTATCCGAATTTCAACTTTCATCCTGTCTAAAAGGGGTTCAGTACATAATTAATACATGTTTAACACTTAATTCTTGAGACGTACCAAATAAATCATCATCATCAAGTGAACTAAATCATCATCAGCCGGGACCACGTTTAATTTGTTCGCTTCTGTGTTGCATTGTTGTGATAGGATCGACGCCAGATCTTTTCATGGCTGACCTCTGTTTACTCTGACAAACAAATGGGGAAACGGATCATCCATTAACTGCTCACTCCAGCTCCTACATAAATAAAATAAATATACAAAACGGAAGTTGTATCTCACGACTGAGTTCACCACTTCATCCGACCCTCCACCACCGCCAGACGCCTTGCCTGACACTCTCCGAGAGGCTGCTGCGATGGACAATGATGGTCTGTAACCAGATACATTTTATGTATCGGATACATTTTACTTATCTGGCACATATTACCGTTACACTAACAATCAGAAACACTGCATCAACGTCACGGTATCATGAACACTTATGTGCATTTGAATGATGCAATATTAGCTTTAAAAGTGACTAAAAAACTTTCTACTGAAACCAAAAATACATTCAATGAGGGTTAGGGTCAGCGTTAGTCTTCATCCCTAATTAAAGCGACCCTTACCTTTGTTACATTTTTACACATTTTTTTTTTTAGGTTAAAATGCTATTAATAAGGTAATGGCACTCTAAAATGTTAGAGAGATCCACCAGGCATAGAATCTCATCATTATTCCATTCTCATATGGTTCTGTGAAAACTAATCCTAATGATATGATTGATATATGGTGGTGGAGGGGAAGGGAGTGCGGGAGTGGGACATAGGAGGGAGGAGGGGTTGTTGCTGTTCAAGTTTTTTCAAAGTGCTGTGTGAAATGTAAGAAAGGTAAGAGTCGCTTTAACTGAACATTCTATATTGTGCTTCAGGGTATACTCTTCACATTGTTTTCTCCCATACATTGCACCCTATAGGAGACCCCTTTAGGACACATTTTTTTATTCATTAAAAAAAGGACACTTGTCATGGCCTCTTGTTTTTTTCAAATGTGGGGGCACCCTAGAGTGCACTTAATTATTATGGGTTGTTGTTTTTTTCATTGAAAGGCCTCCCAGCTCTACACTTCACAGTGTGTTAGCCTCAGGGACTAACATACTGAATACTGCCTAAATGGCATTTTTTTTCATTTTTATTTAATTTGTTTTCTTACTAGAAGAGCACTCTGCCAGAACCTCTAACACATTGTTAAGTGGAGGGGGACTTGAAGAGATTTAAATGCCAGTTTTTAAGTTTACCCATCAATACCTCGACCAGTGTATTTGCCAAAATCATGATACTGCCCTAACCTTAACCCCTTAACCAGTTTTAGTTACAGAACTCTAGGTGCCTTACCTTAAACATGCATAAATACTATTGTAGTTAACTTGTAATGATATTTTACAATGTATTAATGATTTAAAAAAGGCATTGAACATTTACAAATGTCATTGTTGAAAGTATCAGTGCGGTTTCTCCTCACACACCCATCTCCATAGACAAACTATTCCTTTGTTCCCTGTGCAGAGAGAGCATCCTCTTTGGTTCCTGTATTAATGTATCCTTCCCTCAGATTGCTTGCATACACTTTTATAGACTTGTCAGACAGATGCTCTGATTAAATCTGAGTGTCTAAAGGCCCTCAATACTCAGAAGGGTTCTGCTTCCCCCTTTTGACACAGTGCACCCTGAGGCGTCCAGCCTTCATATCTGTGCCATCCTCTCTGCCTGCCAGTTAACTAACTTTGCAGTCTCTAAACTCCCTGGCTTTCCCTCACCTTTCAGTCCCTTTTAGCCAGTGAAATGCTCCCCAAGACTTTTGGATGTCTTTCTAGTTTATGCTCCCTTTTTCCGAACACGATGTATCAGCCTGGAGCAGTGTTGTAAACCAGTAGAATAACACAGCACCAAAGAGAAAGTTGAGACAGTTCCCACAGTGGTTTGCTACATGTATTGTTCTGAAACTTTTCTATAATTCCTACTGTGGGTTCTACATATTCTAGATTAGACTATACAGTATATATTTCAGATTTGTTTTTCAAGTGACAGATTGCAAAGGAGAGGATCATGTGAGTGAAGGAGGTTGCTGAGCTGACATTAGCACTAGCAAGCTAGACTATGCAGTGCTTAACATATACTGTACTGATGGTTAACTCAATTAGCTGTAAATCTATGCTGTTAATTTTATATCAGTTATATCACTATTGGCTTTAAATTCAACTCAGTGTGATTATATGCATTTAAATTATGGTAAAAATGGTTTAATCTTGGCTTGAAATGATTGGAAATCACATTTATATTCTTTCATGTTGTATTTATAGTATATATATATATATATATATATATATATATGTTGTTATACATATGACTGAAATATAGAAAATGTATGTGCTGAAGGATCATTGTGTACTTCCTAACATCTTAATCCATGTTTGCATGAATATTCATAAGGGGTGCAACATAATATCTCCTTTTGAAACCAACCAGTCTTTATATAGCACTAGTTCATTTCTGCTGTAATTATTTCATCAGGAACATTTCCATTGATGATGATGTAAATGACAGTAAAGTAGTGTTTTGAATGACAAGACTAATTACAGGTATAAAATGAAACAAATCCTAGTTTTCCTCTTGTGGTGGTACAGTAGTAGTAGAGTGTTTTTCTACATCACTTGTCGTGACCATCATTATTTATTTTTGTAAAATGAGCCTTTCCTGGCAAGTCACACTGTTCCCTTCAGATTATTCCACCATGAAATAGCCTTTTTTCGTTCTTTAAAATACTGTTATTCTGCTTTAAGGGTGTTAATGCAGCACCTATCTCAGTGAAGGTCAATTCAAAACTATAAAATATTGTTCAAAGACAGAAAGGCTTTTTTTTTTATTGGACAACAAAGGTCAGAAAGGTGCGATAAAAATGTCTGTGGGTTAGATTTAGTTTCAACCCTACTAATCCAGGATGAGATCTTGATTAAAGATTCATTGTTTTCCATTGTCAGATTCAGGGAGTCTTAAATATTATATGTTCTTACATCATGTGTTGATAATACTTATCTTTCTCTGGGTAGATATTGGACTTCACTGCCTTGTGCATGGCATATCTGTCAAATGTGCACTGGGCTGTTTTTGTTTCTGTCTCTGTGACACATAAATAACCCTTCACTTATGGCTGCATCGTGATGTGTGACCGTCCACAGGCAACAATTGACTCTACCAAAGAATGACAACAGGCAGCAGGCCTACTCACCAGCAACGGCAAGCTCTTTGTGTGTGTATTTATGAGATCGGTCAGGCCAGGGAGGCCAAGTGTGGCCGAGTGCCCGCCTCAGCCAGAGCAAACGAGACAGCACAGAACAAGCCATTTTCTCCAACCCCCTCTGGTTAAACTCCCTATTTTCACACCAGTCGCCCTGGAATTGCTCTGTCTCTCTCTATGAACGACGTCCTGATGGCACAGTGGGCAGCAAAGCTAGCAAGCGAACAGGAAGCAGTGGGTGAAGAAGCAGTGGGGAGGCGTGGGAGAACAAATTAAACTGGAGGCCACAGAGAAACGGCTGATAAAATCTCAAACACTCTGTTAGAGTTTGTTTAGTTTAGTTTTGGTCGAACTGCAGACATACCTCTCCTGGGCAACCGCGACCATGTTGACATCCATCTTATTTATGTTCATCTGCTGTTGTTTACTCAAGTCAAACGTGGACAGGGACGGGTCGAACGTTGTTGTCTTGCCGGGTCTCAGAGGTGTACGTGACCTCCTCTCAACTCTCCCATGAGCCTGACTAGCCACAGACTACGCTTTAGCTCAACATGTTGAGCATCTTTCTGATTCCCCCCAGGTCTCGTTCACTATCGTAGGATCACAGAGTCAAAGAACCTGGCTTTACTTTAAGTTCAGACTCAGTGTCCCGAGGGCTAAATTGATAAGATAATACTGTCTGGTGTACTACGCTTGATTGCTGAGGAATCCAGCCAGGTAAAAGTACAGGATGCGTACTTTAGTGTTTTCTTATCCTCTGATATTGGTAAAAAAAAAAAAAAAACACTGATTAATTGTTTATGCCTATATATTGTCACATAGTTGCAAAAGCTACTTTATCTGTTTTATGTGACATTCCAGTGGAAAAGGTATTTATCTTGCATTTTAAATGATTTTCTCAAATATGTTTGCTTCTTTTTGTGCCTTCACTGCAAGATAACTAAATTATTCAGTTGATAATGAAGAGTCTTTGGGAACATTTTTTTCTGGTCTGGATTCAATAAAATGATGTAAGTACTGAGCTACATGTATTGTTTATATATTATATGTTTTATTTCCATTATTGTGGTATTGAGGTTTTAAACTTGGAATTACAATAGTTACACTGAATAGCCAAAATAAGTGGACACAGACTAACCTTACACCTATATGTTATTGTTGAACATCTAATTTCCTCCTCTTCTACTAGTTTCAGGCTTTGCACTGGATTTAAGAACCTGGCTGAGGGATTTGGACTCATTCAGCCATAAGAGAATCAGTAAGGTCGGGCACTGATGTTGG
This sequence comes from Scomber scombrus, assembly GCF_963691925.1. NCBI lineage: Eukaryota > Metazoa > Chordata > Actinopteri > Scombriformes > Scombridae > Scomber > Scomber scombrus. Next base: position 28,751,293 of record NC_084977.1, on the reverse strand, counting down.
AAGATAAGGCCTGACTCACAGACGGGGTCCCAGTTCTTCCTAAATATGTTGGATTGGTTTGAGGTCACTGCACTGTGCAGGTCAGTCAAGTTGTTAACGGTAAATGGATAAATGGAGTACACTTTTATAGCACTTTTCTAGTCTTCTGACCACTCAAAGTGCTTTTATACTACAAGTCACATTCACACTTGCTGATTGCAGCGGCTGCCACAGAGTGTGCCAACCTGTTCATCATGGGGAGCTAACTATTCACACACACACACACACAGCTGCCATTTATTTATTTATTTATGGATGTCTCTATGCCCACAAACAAGAAAAGACCTCCCCCAAATGTTTGCCATAGAATTTGAAGAACATTATCTAAAACCATTGTAATCTGTAAGATTTTCTCTTCATTGGGTCACTGGGAACAAAAACAATTTGCTGTTTTAGCTGCACTCAACTTTAGGAAACTCTTCTTTTGACCATTATTTTTAAGTCAGTGAGATCTTGTCAGTCTTGCACAATGTTGTCGTATTGTGACATTGGCCCTATCAGAATCCAGTTTGTTCAACTACAAATATTATATATACATTTAGGCACATCATAAAAAATTCCTGTTCTATAATTACATAGATTTTGAACATTAGTGCAATCTGTACTTTTCTTTTTAATGTCAAACGATTTACCAGGACTTCCTTATTGTCAATAGATTTTAGATATTCAAGTCATGTATAAATGATCCAGTAATCTATTGGGCTACCCAGACTAAGAGGGTTCATTCAATGAGCTTGAAAATGCAGGAGCCCTGATAAATAATAGCTGTCCAACAGTCAATGGCTCTTTATGCAGGCTGACTTGTCTCTGCTTCTTATCCCTTTATCGCATGAGCATTACTGATGCAGATAGACCTTAAGAAACACTTGAGAGTCCATGGCCACTTTATGTAAATAAATAAATTACTCGTCACGGGGGGGAAGACAGTCACAGTACTGCATGGTTCCACACTGTTTGATCAAGAGAGCACATGATCCAGCTCTCTGAGGAATCAAACAGTTACTTATTTGTGCTTATGTGTTGTGTTAATTGATTTTGTCATTCTGACGGAAAAGGTGAGGAGGCATCAGCAATCCCCAGTGGTCTGCACCGAAAGCTGGATTTCGATCTTCGTTCGCATTGATTGAATTATTTGTACCAACACCCAGTCATGTGCCTGGCAAAAGTCAAACATGCTAGAAGATTCATGTACTAGCATATAACATAACACGGATTCGTACCTGCCTTCAAACACATCTCGAGGTCTCATGCTGAGACTCGGTTTCAAACTCTCTTTGTTCTTGCTCTTTCATTCCTGGAGCATGAACTTTCTCACAGGCACACACACACACACAGGCAGCCAACACAGAAAATAAACATCCCTAATATAATTTTTGTATATCTCATTTATAAATTATCTATGAATCTTCTACTAAGCTGTCAGAGCCACTTTAACGGCCTCATAAAGCCTTATTGACCCGTCCAATGTGTACATTTATATCACTGAGGTAGATATCACATCTGACGCCTGAAAATCCATATAGAGTTTCCATAGCGATGTGGGTTTTAGTCATGAGCATTTAGCTATGCCTCTGTGCTGTATATGCAAAGGGCAGGCCACAGTCAGATTATATGCAATAACACAATGTAATGAATAATTGATTCCTGGCTCTTGGGTGAGGGGAAGGAAGAGGTTGCCAGGACAACCAGTAAAGCACTGCTCTTTCTTTCTCAAACACACACACACACACACACACACGCACACCTTGTGATAAGAAAGTCTAATTTGCCCCAACACCTTGGTCTCTAGATGCTGCCTCCACATGGACAGCCTTTAATTGTTTAACTTAGAGGTTACCTTTCCTTCTCACCTGGACCCACGTGACATCAACACACACAGCTATCACCACCATCCTTCCCCTGCTGATAGAAATGTCATTACGACTCTACAGTATGTCACAAATGTAAGACAATGTATATTCTTTGTACTCTCTGTTCTTATCAGCTAAAAATGTGGTTTCGGTACAAGTGTGAACTTCTCTGAAAGGCCTACATGCTCTGATCTGACGATACCATCAGTATGTCATGTGTTGGTAAGCATTTTAATTACAGCTCCCATATTTTCATAATTTCAGGGTGATTAGCTGGAAGCAATGTGTGAAATTATGGGCTGTTAAACTGCACAGTGGATGGAAGCGGGGCACTGCTATCAGTCATTTTTGATGGCATGTTTTTATCAGGATCCAACCAAATCTTGCCGTCTGAGCGGTCGACATTCACTCTGGGTCAGTGATAAATGTATTGGTGCAGTAACAAAATATACTTAATGTACTGCAGTAGTGCAACACTGTAATTACAGGAAAAAATAGCTGTAATCTAAACTGTCACACACATATTTAGCTAATTCATCTCTCGGATCCAGTTTGTGGCTACTCTGCATAGCTTCAAACGAAATGTCAGGTGTGCTAATTTAGGGGATTTAAACCAGAGCGAAAGAATCACACAATCTGATTAGGAAGTTGGGATGAATTTAGCTCGTTGCCTTTGAGCCAACATGCAAGCTGTGAGGATAGAGGCTGAAAAGTCACAGTTGCAGTTATTCTTGGAGCACAGTGATTCTCACATCCTCCACAGAACGTACTGATGAAGTGTCGTATTAATTAGAGTGCTTAAAGAAAACTTGAAAAAGAAAAAAAAAAAAACGTCTTAGGGAGTTGTCTACGACGGGCTTTTGTCTTGCAGTGACTTTGCTTTGATCTGATGGGTTTAAAACATATTGAGTGGATACAGATGACTGGTCCTATACAGAGCAACAATTCTTCCATTCACATTTTCCTCTGATTAAAAAGCCTTCCTCAAAGCTCCAGGTTCCTTTGATGCTTTTTAGAAAAAGAAAGAAAAGGAAACCTAGGTGTGGCAGAATGATGCAATGTTGAGTCGTTCTTACTCCTGTCATGAAAAACAGATGGGGGGGAAAACAGGCTTTAATTCAGACTAAAGTAGACAGGGACCTTATAGATACCCATGTGTGTGAAAGGGGTTGAAATGACAGAGGCTCTGGGGTGTTTCTTTTTCTTTCCCTCTGTCACTATCTTCCTATCGCCCTCTGTTCATTAATCAACCCTTTATTAAACAAAAGCAGCTTCTAGCATGCCTAAAAGGTGCAGAGATAATCTTGACATGAAGACAGAGTGTTTACCCTCCTTACCCTCTACCCCAGCGCTGCATTCTGCATGGTAATTGGTTGAAAAAGCTCTTGCGGTATATAAAGACGGATTGAAAACGCCAACCTTTGTAAATATTACATGCAGTTCTGTTTAATAGTCTTTGAGCTATTGTGCCCCAGAAAGCCAAACATCTGCTGCCAAGTACAGTCTGTGCAGACAGAGGTGACGCGCATTGGGCAAAATGAATGGTGAGGTGAATTATCCGCTGTGGAGAGAGTCTGGAATTTAATTACTGCCGGTTGACACTGACGTTTTTAAGGACATGGGCAATTTCGAGGGCTATTGTCTAACTACTTGCAGGAAAAGCGATACAGCGGAGCCGGGCAATCAAACATCCCACAGCAGAGGAAACTGGGCCAGGATGTACTTTCTTTGAACAACACACAATTTAAAAAGTTACAGTTAACTAGTCTATAGTAGAGGCAAAGGCACTCGGAGGGGGGAGAAAAAGTAATAGCATGTAAAGGTTCGATGTGTGTAACAATGACAATGAGGCGTTGAGCTGGAAAGAAGCCCTTAATAGGTACCTGCCTGCCCCTGGGGACCACACTGGCGTCTTATTGGTCATCCATTCACAAGACAGCGGCCCATTCTCCTCACTGCCAATCAGCCAATTACAGGCTCCATAACAGGAGGCCCACTGGCAGCAAGGCAGTCTTTACAAGCCCTGCATCTCAGGCAGGGGAGATGACCCTGTCACAGAATCATAACTATGATGAATACGGCCGTAGGTTTACAGCAGTGCGACTGTTGCTGGTAATGTGAGGTGGGTGTGAAATGGTCATTCATTGGGACCAGACAGCATGACCCTGTTTGAGGCTTCGGAAAACGGTGTAAAATACTGTGAGATGATGAGAAGGGCAGGGAGAGAAGTGTTAATCCAGACATGGTGAACATTTATTAGTGTTAGAGGGAAGGGGCAGCACTAATGTTGCTTCTCACCGGGTGCTAATAAAGCCAGTAATGAGGTAGACACCAGTTTGGAGTTGTGCAGGAGGGCAAAGAGATGGGATATTTTGCTACGTCTGCTTTAATATTCAGTGCTTTTATAGAGTAGCGCCAGTCCATTTTAACCTGCAATTATGAAGCTGTCCATTTAAACGGGGTCTAAGCAGATTCAGATCAGCATTGGCTGCTTGTCTTCCTGGCTGGAGTCCATGTCTCTTTGATTGCCACTAAGCACCAATGACTCTACAGCACATTATCTCCCCCACCAACGATGCTGATCATTCAATGACTCTATGCATTTTAATGTCTGAATTGCAGCTGGTCCTGACGGCACAGCATTTAGTGACAGAGCTGTGATAACACCACAACACAAAGAGTGTGCATGCCTGTCTGAAGCTTGATATGTGTTGATATGTATTTGCAGTTATTAGGTACACCAGCTTCAACTAAGTGGGAGCCAGTTTTGCCTTTAAAAAAATAATAGTAAATAAGAAATAAAGGCCTTTATGTTATAAGCTTAATTAAAATGAAGCTCTTACTTCTTTCATCAGTTGAGTAAAAAACAGTCCCAAAGAAGCATTAGAGAATTTCAGGTAAAAGTAAGAACATGACAAAATGTGTGTGCAAGTATAGGTTTGATACTGAAAAAAAATGCTTGGTATGAAAATGAATATGTGAAGTCATGGCCAAACACTTTGCAAGCAGCATAGAGAGTGAGTTTGTGACAGAAACAGATGTGGCATTGAGACGTCAATTTATTTGCAAAACATTTAAGACCAAGTTTCTACCTAAATGCCAAAAACTTCTTCCAAGAAAATCTTCTCTACTTCCGAAAGTTTCAATGCCAGAAATGGTCAAATCAGTTGGATCCTGTAGAGCTCAGGCGAACTTACAGATCTTTAATAAGCAATAAAAAACTAAAATATACAATATTATAAAATACAGTGTCTATGGTGGACATTAACATAATGGTGAACATTTTTCAGAATCATCAAATAGTTATTTTACATGCTCCACTATTTAATGGAGTGCTAAAATTAGAATGTCTATGTAATAAAGTAGATGACTATGAGCATATTATACAGCAGCTAAAATGCTTTTAATGCTTACATGCCTTTGATTGCAAACTCATGTAAGGTCCACAGACAACTTGTCTTGTCCTTAGCTGTATGTTCTCATTAATGGTTAACTCACCACCCACAGGGATCTCATTTCATTAAAAGTGCAAGTTAGCTAACCGAGCTCATTTGAAATTATTAGCTAGATAGACACAGCCCTCGTATCGCTGTGTCAGTGTTGATATAGCCTGCATTCCTTCATACAATACTAACTTTCAGATATGTACTACATATGGGCACAAACAAGCTGCTTTAAGCCAGTGACAACTGCCTCCTTGGTTGATATGTTTGCTTGAACAGTTTTTAATACAGTTGGGGGATTGGCTAACAGAGTTGGAGAGAGATGGAGGATGAAGATTGCTCTCACTTATCAGCAGAGAGGCTATAGCCACCAGCCACTGTGAATAGCGCAGAGCAGAGATATACTGGACCTCAGCTGACACAGAAATGTTCCTTTCTTTCAGCTCTTATCTGCCTAAGTAGCATGGGGCTGAATATAAAAAAGGTATCATGCATGTTACATAGCCTAAGACTGGACACATTGTTCTACGCATGCATCATAAAAGTCTTGATGATGAATATACAAGAGTCTAGTATTTTTTTATTTTCATACAGATACCCATCCAACAAGACTAGATCAAAACCTGGTATATAGCTGAACCATGTATGAAACACTAGAGGGCTTTAATTTGAGCCAACAGATACAGGAAGTGGCAGCACTCAGCCGAGGTGACATTCAGTCGACCAATGACATTACACAATGGCTTAGCTGAGGTGTCTTCAGGGACTTCACAGAATACAGAACGAGACTGAATATACAGAGCAAAACCAGAACAAAGGATCCAACAAGGAGTGAACTGCAAACCATGACTTAAATACTAACTGAACTAATAAGGGAACGGGGAACAGGTGACACAAGGGCAGGCTAGGAGTGATTAGCTTGGAAAGACACTGAGATCAGGGCAGGGATAATGAGGATGATGCAGGGCAGGTGTGAAGGGAAAGTGTGGAGGGAAAAGGAGAACAGAGACAGACACACCCACATCACACACACGTAGAAACAGACTGAGAAGCAAAGGAATAAAAATATCAGAAAGACACAAAGAACAGACCAACTAATAAAAGGCAACCCAAGTAATAATTCACTTTCCCAAAAAAAAGTCCAGCTCAAAAATAATCAGCTCTCTCCCAAACAGTCCAGTCTTCACAAAAGAGAGAAAAAGTCTGAGGGCATCTGGTGGACAATGCCAACTAAGAAAAATAGAGACGTCCTCTCGGAGTCTCGATGGTCAGTGACAGAACCATGACATTTACAATCAATACAGCTGCAAATTCCCTGTCTGTTCTCACAGCCCAAAAGTCTCGTAGCCCTTTCAATTTGACAGAAATGGAGATTCACTTTTCTCTACCTGCGGTTTCTCGCATTTTTTTGTGTGATTTTATTATTATTTTTTTTTTAAATTTAGGATCAAAGGAAAGAGGCTGTCATATAGATTGTAAAGCACTCAGAACAAAATTAGAATTGTCTTCTGATTGAGCTTCATGACTCTGCACCAAAATGTGGGTGACGGATCGTAAATCCATATCTCATGTTGTTTGCTCCTTCATCAAACAGCAGCAGAGCCATATCACTGTCTGACATTTATTTCATCATTAATTTGCCTTTTGTCAACCTTTTATAATTTATTTTGTACCAATTGCATTCATTTCTTTTACTCTTATATACCCTAGTTTTGTTTTTTATCAGTGTAAGGGTTTAGAGCTGGGGTGTCACACATACATCCAGCTCACTCCGGCTCACTGCATAAGTTTGCAAAGTATGAACATCTCAGAAAAGTGATTCCAGTTTTTCTGCTGCTTCAGGTTTTTTCCCCCCCACCCTGACCAGAATACAATGAACAATCAATAACTTCTGGGCAAAATAATCTGTAAAGAAACTGAGACATAATGTTAAAATTGTACTCATTTTTTAGGCTGTTCATTTGTTTTGTAAATAGATGGTTTATTACAGTAAAGTTATATTATATATGATACATATTATATATTATTTATAGGTTATTATGCAGTGCTTTTACTGGTTCGGCCCATCTGACATCAAATTGGGCTGTATGTGGCCCTTGACCTAAAATGAGTTTGACGCTCCTGTTTAGAGCTAAGTTGAGGGGGCCACACGGAGGCCTGCAGTTTCCTTATCCTACACCAGATGCTTGACATTTGCCTTCACAGACGGGAGTTCGGCTCTTCTGTTTTCCTACCTCATTAGTGAGCGTAGAGGCATATGAGGACATTCTCATGAGTGCTGAGGAAAGAATTGTCACCAAAACCTGGGTGTTGACAGCTGTCGTCAGTCTGTTAACACTAGAGGGGGTTGCCTCATGAAGCAGGATTATGGAGTTATCTTCATAACTGTGCTAAGTAGAACCTGCTCCCTCAGATATGGGTTAGGACTGAGGTATTAAAAAAAGAAAAAAAGAAAAGAAGGGGCCTCTTGGGTTTTATTCTCAGGACTGATCCAGCTCATTTAATCATCCTACTATGAAAGACACCAGGGTCCTTGGTCCCCATTGTTAATTAAGTAAAAAGCAAGCAGAAGAACTGAGATTCTTTATCGGATAAATTGTGACCAGATGGCAGTATTCCAAGTGAAACAGGAAAGCTTAGAGTATGTGCAGATAATCAGGTTAATTTATTATTTCTATCTGCGATGTTAACTGATAAAATATCAGACTTGGGCTCCATCTGGTAACATTAATGTGTTACAATTTATGCTCTAAAATGAATCTTTTCCTCTCGTGCCACACCTTCTTGACAGCCCTTACATTTCTTCTATCGTCACTTGTCAGCATCTGGCAGTGAGCAGCGACTCCATGTTCATGTGGCTCTCCTTTTCTGAGCGAGACATGCTTCCCCCTTTTTGCCATCAGCCCCCGCCCAGCACAACCTAGCCCAAAAGCCCTTTGATGTGTCACTTCACATCTCACTCTCAAAGCTGTAAAATCTCAATTTTCTGATAAGAGCAACCTCAATTTGTCAGGAGATACTATTTATAGATCTGACAACGATAGAGCTGCACAAGCTGCAATAATTCTTAACAAGTACTTAAAGGCCATCACCACTTTTGTGTGAAGTAAAAGCGGCGCTGCCCCAGTCGATCCACTCGATAAAGACACATCGAGGAAGTAGATTTGAAATGACGCTTGGCACCACTTTTATTTTGCCACTGTGTTAGACATGGGTCCAGTGTAGCCTAGCTTCCTGTTTGAACTCATACCTCCTGAGGGTTGGAACTCTTTTAATATCTCAATTCAACCCACTTTGTGGTTCTTAGATAGCGCTGCCTCCCTACACACAGCAGTCAAGACCAAACGTAGTAGTAGTAGTAGCTTTGGCAGCCTTTGACACAAGGCGTGCACAGTTACACACACACACACACACACACACACACACAC